>NW_026865050.1:0-67751 GCF_026571515.1 Ruditapes philippinarum
AAAAACTTATAATAAAGGGTAAAAGCGACTTTTTATTGATATGGCAGGAAAATTACAGATCTGAAAACGAAGACAGGACTCATGAAGTACTTTTAAAAAAGATCAACTGATGAAAATATTTTTGAAAACGTTATAAAGCAACAGTTTTTAAAGAATACATCAATTGCAATTATTCCAGTCTCGGTTACTGACCAATTATTTACTATTGAAAAAGGTAGTAACATTAGATTTATTATTCTTGGGAATAAATTGTATTCAAAAAATTACCTTTAAAAATGAAGCAACCAACAGCCCCGGATCCTTTATATCCAGAATTACCAGTAGAAGATGGTCAAAATTATAGATTACAGCAAGATATCAGAAATAGAAAAAAAATTAATTAATGAGAGGGATACTCGTAAATCATTATACAAGAAATATAAACGCGGAATTAATATTACTGACGGTGTTGATACTGGTCTGATATCAACATCCGTTATTTTAGCCGGTACTAGCTTAGCTATTCCTTTTATGTTACCTTTAGGAATTGCAGCCGCTGTATGCGGAAGTTTAGGAGTATGTGTTAAATTTATTAGACGTAAATTACAATCAAAAACAAAAAAACATTATGAGATTAAAACTATTGCTGATAGTAAATTAAATAGTATAAAAGATTTAACTTCAAAAGCTTTAACAGACGGACAAATATCTGAAAATGAATTTAAATTGATTTTAGATGAATTAGATAAATATAATAAATTGAAAGATAGCATACATTCAAAACAAACAGGATTGAGTGAGACAGAAAGAAAAAAGTTAATAGAAGAGGGAAAAGCACAGGCTTTAAACGAGTTAAAAAAAGATGGTAAATGTATAATTTTATTCACTAAAGTTACAATAATTAATGATCCGCCTCCAAAATATAAAAGTTAATTTTACTATACAACTGGGTTTTTATATACACATTCACACATTAATCATTACATTGGTAAAAAGATGTTTAACCGACCAAAACACTTGCTTGGTTGCAGTAAACACTCGCTTAGATACACATAACTTTACTTAGTTACACATTTAGTCAAGTAAACAACTCCTTAGTTGCAATAAATACTCGCTTGGAGACGATAAACACTTGCTTAACTACCTAATTGTGACGTGTTCAGCGTGTATGACTCATTAGCCTGTGCAACCACTATACGACACTTGAAATGAATATGCAATATCATTGTGGTGAAAATATCATTAACTCCTAAAGAGAGACGTATTTTATTTTATCAATGTAAACCAAATACACTTTACATGTTATAATGTACAAACTTTAAAATATTCATATATACACCAATGAATATGATAAACTTACTCAATACGCTTGGCTTGTATTTGAATTTTAATGGAGTGGTATGTGATAGGTATTGATGTTTTAAAAAATTTATAATCTGGGGTATATACGATATTAAATACTGTCAGATCATGGTGAAAATATACAATTTTGCAATTTTACAATTTTTCATTTTTTTTTTATTTTTTAGAGGTCGCGGGTTCGAGTCCCGCCAGGGATAAAAAAATTTATTTTTTTTTAGGTGTGATGGAGAAGAAAATATTTTTAAAAAAGTAGGTTATAAAAAAGTGGGTATAACTGGAAATTATTTTTTTTATTTTTTTAGGGTGGGGGAGAAGAAAATATTTTTAAAAAAGTAGGTTATAAAAAAGGGGGTATAACTGGAAATTATTTTTTTTATTTTTTTAGGGTGGTGCGCTAGACTCGCTAAGTTATCATACTACTATCGATAACATATTACGATTTTTTACACTTTAATATTTATTTACTCAATTTAGATACTTATTTTGGGTAATTCGAAAGCGATTCTATTTAAGTTTTTACAAACGTTCATATTCATCTAAACAAGTTATTATCATTGTTACGCTTCACAAAATAATATCATAATAATAAACACAATTTACAAGCACATTTATGCCATTTCTTTCTGTACATTTGTAACTCTCATTATTGGCTGTTATGTCAGGTTTATAAAAACAGATGCTCTTCAGGCATCTTCATAGCCATTTTGTTGTTAAACCACAGGCGGAAACAATTATATTGCGCTGAATAGAAATTGTTACTTTTTTAGTGCGTTTTTCAAGTCATTTTTAAATATGTGCTTAATTCTACCACAGTCAGACGTGTTAATTTAGATGTTGTGCACGTATCACTATCATCTTTGTGCCCTGTCATGATTGGTGGTATTTTCCTGATTCACAAATTCAATACAAAGCACAAAAAATGTACATTAGGAACGCAGTCATTCCTGACAATAGTTGAACTAACATATAGGAGTATCTTCAACGGATATTTCGGGGGTTGGAATGTGTTCTTTACCATCTATTCTATATTAGTAACCCATAGGCGCAATCTTAAACCTTAGGCATAGACCAATTTGATGATTTTCATCAGGTTGTTCCAGTATTCCTCACTTGAATACTGTTGATTCAACATTATGATATGTCCCCTGCTGTTTAATTCTGTATCTTGACAGCTTAAATGTGATATGCATGCTTCATAACCTCTGATCACTTTTAGAATTCCATTTTATTTTGTTTCGCCCACTGTTTTCTCGTCTAATGCACATGCAATTTTTTTTTGTGGGAAGGGCCAATTCTCTAATGTTGTTAAAACTTGTGGCCCGACCCTTTTGCTTTTTTATAGTAACTATAATATCCATGTATTAACTGTAAATATATTCGTTAAAGTTTTGTAGTATGTTTACATGTGACAATGTATCTGTTTTTGTATAAAATGTAAAAGCAATAAAGTATGATTAAATATTTTTGAACTTGGGGACAATATGCCGCTTTTCGTAGAATGACACAAACGTGTCACATTGAAAATTCAATGATATCCGACAAATGAACAAATAAGCGTATGTTTCAAAATTCAAAACTTAACCAGTTTATGTTCAATGTTGAATTTTGCTTAAGCCGGTGCTAGGAAGCGTGGACGGTAGTTTGCACTTGACAATACCGTTCATGAACCGGCTCAATTAAACCGAGCCTGCAACACTTTCAATTTTGCCTTGTTGTGCTTTCTTTATGGATTCATTTTTATTTATTTTTTTTTTTTTTTTGAAAAACTGCCAAAGTTTCCTCTTGGTTGCAACAATAAATTTAACAAGAGCCCGGTTTGAGCCGGGTGATGCTTCCCGAATAGGTTATGGACACAGGAAAGTACACCTCTTGTAGTTTCAGAGTTATGTCCCTGGAAAAAGTTCAAAGTGCAATAATTCCAAAATTAGGAAAGGCAGAGTTACTGTTCTTTCCACTGCACTTCTAATCACTGTTGTCTATCAACTTATAAAGTTTCTTGTTGATATCTCTTATGGTTTCCGAGTTATGTTCCGGACAAATTCAAAAAGTAAAAATAAACAAATGGCAATAACTCCAGAATTAGGCAAGGGAGAGTTATGATTCTCTTGCACTGCACATCTACCCATTGAGATACATCTACCTACAAAGTTTCATGTTGATATCTCTTATAGTTTTACAGCTATGTCCAGTACAAGATTTTTCTAAAAGGGGAGATAATTCAAAAATGAGGCTTAACAGAGTTATGTTTTTTTTTGCAATACACTTCTACTCAATAAGATCTATCTACCTACAATGTTTCATCTTAATATCTCTTATAATTTTAGAGTTATGTTCCGGACAAAGTTCAGTGTTAAAATTAACAAAGGGCAATAACTCCAAAATTAGGACAAAAAGAGTTATTGTTCTTAGGCACTGCACATTTACCCATTGAGATCTATTCACCTACAAAGTTTCATGTTGATATCTCTTATAGTTTTAGAGTTATGCCCCGGACAAGATTTTTCTATAAGGGGAGATAATTCAAAAATGAGGCTTAACAGAGTTATGGTTCTTTTGCACTGCACTTCTACTTAATGAGATCTATCTACCTACAATGTTTCATCTTGATATCTCTTATAGTTTTAGAGTTATGTTCCGGACAAAGTTCAAAGTGTTGAAATTAACAAAGGGCAATAACTCCAAAATTAGGACAAAAAGAGTTATTGGTCTTATGCACTGCACATCTACCCATTGAGATCTATTCACCTACAAAGTTTCATCTTGATATCTCTTATAGTTTGAGAGTTATGTTCCGGACAAAGTTCAAAGTGTTGAAATTAACAAAGGGCAATAACTCCAAAATTAGGACAAAAAGAGTTATTGGTCTTATGCACTGCACATCTACCCATTGAGATCTATTCACCTACAAAGTTTCATGTTGATATCTCTTACAGTTTTAGAGTTATGCCCCGGACAAGATTTTTCTATAAGGGGAGATAAATCAAAAACCGGGCAAAATAGAGTTATGGTTCTTTGACACTGCACTCCCCCTCAATGCCCTCTACCACTGTATGAAGTTTAAACAAATTATCTCCAAGGGTTTTCAAGTTATGCTCCGGACAAGAAAACGGACGGACAGACGGACGGACGGACAGACGGACGGACGGGCAGACGGACAAGGCGCCGACTATATGCTCCCCCGAAATTTTTCGGGGAGCATAACAAAAAAACAACATTATTTTCAAGATAAAGAAACTGACGGCAGATTAACTCATCATGCTGTAATGCAATTTGTGTAAAGTTTGTTTAGCTAACGCTTCTATATTATTTTGAGAGCACAAATGTAAGCAATAAACGTGTCTAATAAAATCTACATAAAGCGACAGGGGCAGCTGCGAATATTTATTTCATTTAGGAAATGCTTTTAAAGCACTGATGTGATGTGAGCAATTTGGTTTTCCATTTCGACCTACAGAGTTATCGGTCCATTTGCGTTAAATGGCACTGCGAATGGTTTCAATGTCTCTTTTAACACCAATTTGTCCACGTGTTTTAGGAGCAAACAGAAAATATGCACAATGTCTTGTAAATGGATGGTCCGAAAGCATAAACATCTTAAATTACATTAGATTATCCCATTTTTTTTTTTTGCTTTAATTAAGATAACAGTAGAATGTTTGAAAGTATTTTTATCGGGTTAAACAATGAAATTTGTTGAAGCAGGTCATCTTGTAAATAGTTGAAAAAAAACATAGAAATAATTTTGTTAAAATTTTGTGAAATTATATTGTTTGACAAATCTTACGAAGAAAACTTAAAGCTTTTTGCGGTTTTTGTTTCTTGAAATTTGCGTAAAAGTATCAAACATTAAATTTCTTAAGTATGACAAAGGTTTTTTTTCGTTTACTCTCGGTTAATTATTGCTATCAAACTAGAGATGTATACCTTTTTGTTTTAATTTTACTTTTGTTTTCTTACAACATATATCTTACCTCGAGTTTCTTATATCTCATACACATGTAGATAAAGATATTTGTTACCAACACTATAGAAATTGTCATAAGATTCCCAAGCATCCAAAAATTTAGATAATACATTGTCGAGTCAATTGATATTTTGCTGTATAATGCTGTCCAGTGTAGTAACAGTGGGGTTAAAGTTTGCGTGACATTCCCTATGCGACTGTTGTAATCTTCAAAGAAAGACATTAACGCTATCAGTACGAGAATAACCGGAGGCGCAATAACGACTGTTCCATATGATCCAGATGGGCGCGGTACAATTATTTCTGTTTTCAACGTTGAGAACTCTCCAACTAAAATGAAAAAATATCTATTTTTTAACATGATAACCATTTTAAGTATTCAATTTTAATGATTTAGATAATAATTTTTCAGTGTAACGTTTAATGATATCATGAAACCTTTTGAGGTTATTTACTAAATACAATTCAAGTAAAATCACTTTGTTCGAACATTGAAAGTAGTAAATTGATTATATTTTTCAAATTCTGTAGATAATCATCTATTTCTTTTTAAATAAACAGTTATAAAACGGAAAATTTATATGGTTGACAGGAAAACGGATATAATTCCAAAAATATTTTGTGGTCGACGGGTCTTAAAATAGTTTCAATTACTACGAACGTATTTCAATTTGAAACCTTACAGCGAGCGTAATCTACTTTAAACTGAACAGAAACTACACATTGATAAGACAAAGCAACGTTTACAGAACGCAGCCCCCGAAACAATACAGTCGCAGAAGCAGGGAACCCAAAAGACACCGATTTAATAAAAAATGGAAGAAGACATAAAAGGGTAAAAGAAAGGAAGGGTATGAAAGAAGTAAAATGATAAGAACTAAAAGGGCCAGTACGGAAATTAAAGGATAAAGGAGTGTAAAGGAAAAGGTGGGAAAGGGGGATAGGCGAACAAATTCGGATAAGGGTTAATAATATGAAGAAAATTCTTACCGTTAACGACAATAAAATAACATAGGACATCACACAACGTGCAAACAATCAAACATTTAAAAATACAAAACACATAAACATGAACGAACACAGAGGGGTACCTCCTTGGAATTGTCAGTAGTAAAAACACCATCGGAAGTTTAAACTAGTTTTTGACACGGCTAACCTTATTCTTAGCACCTATATGTTCCTATATGAGGAGAAAGTGTAAAACAATGAATGCCTGCCCAGTGAAATTCTAACAATTGTCATGCTCTGCGAAGTATTTTAGATTCAGTAAAAAATACGAAGCAAAAAAAAAATCACAACTACCTCCGTAGAGAAACAAAACATACGAAAACTTACCAATCTTGTAGACACAAAAACAAACGCATTAATTAACATAGGCGATCAGAATGTAAAGGTGAAGAACGACCATTGGTACATAATTATATCTTAAATCAAAGTTCTATTATTCATATCCCTTATGGTGAAGAGGCAGACTGCTCATCTGGTTGGTTTGTGTCTCTGGCGGAGCTTTTTTATGTTTTGCAGCAAAAGAACGCTATTAGAGTAGATTGAATGAGAAATCTTATTTATTTTTAGCTTTATGTTGTGTATTAGACCGCATTTTAAAAGTATTTCAGTTAAGTAGAGGTGGACAGAAACTAATTCATATGATTCAGTAGTGAGGTACAAGTTATATCTTACAATATGTTTCATTTCGAAGCTTGTTGAAAAACTGTTTGTTGCTCGAGACACAACCTCAAGAACTCGTTATCTGTGTAAACATGCACCATCCATAAACAAGCTTAGCGGATGGGCTAAAATTCTTAACAGTGTTAACAAAAAGATAAAACATTTTTAATTGATGAATTTGTACCAAAATATGGTTAATATATGAAATTTTGTAAAAATATATATCACGAATGCATAGAAGATCATGGTAGTAAAGCAGGCCAATTTGGACAGTAAAGTATTCATTGCAAGGTATACAAAAAAGTGACATCATTGCAATCCATAGCATTCTACTTGTTTCAAATTCTCGTATTCCTGCGTGAGTCCGGCTCCAGCATAGTTTGACTAGGTATTTTTAAAATATCATGTAAAGGGGCTTTCTATGTTCAATGAGTGAAAATTTGTAAAATGTATAAAAATGGCTAGCTCAGAGGTTTTTGCAGCAGGACATAAAGTTGTATTATCAAGTTGTCATACCCAAATGTAAACAAAGAATCAAAAGTCGGCTGCATCTATGTATTTTGAAATCATCCTTTGATCCGTTCGTTTTTTCTGGTTCTTTTTTAAATTTTGAAGAAAAACAATGGAAAATTTGGGGATATGTTTTCTTCTGGGTTTTTGTCAGTCTGCTGTCTTTTATTGACGGGGAAGTCAATTTTATTCTAAAATTATTCACTGTTTATCACAAACCGGGGTTTTCCTTTGTACCGGGCGATATGCAAATAAGCAAATTACATCTCCTTCCGAAAACAAGCCACAAGAAATGGATTCGGTTCGCAAGTTATTAAAGAATAAACAAATAAATCTGGTTCCATCAGCACAATACTTCTCCTTCCCATAAAGGTATTGGTTTATATATGCACTATTTTGTACAGTTTGATAAGGCATAGCATTTTAGACTACATGCTTCGTTATATTATATACATTATAATGAATATTATGTATATTTTGGTGACCATTATTATCACTATAATTGTCTCAATTTGATTATATTGATAAGATCTAAATGTTGACAAACTGATACCTATACATATTATTTATCATTTTGGGGAAGATATGATGTGTGCTTCAGGACAATAGTCCTTGTTTTCAAGTCAAATACAATATGACATTAAAACGAAGTTAATTACTTATAAGTTCAAAAATAAGAACAAATACTAAAAGGTCAGTAGAATGAAATAAATATTTAAAACTAATTTAATAAACAATTATATAAGCATTACCTTCCGGATACACATATCTGGTCTCAATGCTTTTCTCCTGTGGTGAGGTCTCAGCTTTTAATGGGTCTAATGAGGGTTCTATTTCAACTGCCCTGTCTCCGTTCCAATGCAAACGCATAAGATTTGTCGTCAAAGCATCTGTATATATAAATCAATGGATGATATAACAAAAACATATTAAACATTTCGTTATGATATACGTTTTTAAAAGGACTTTAATTAATCGTTTACATACTTTCCTGATCACATATTTGAAGAAAACCAATAAATACGCCAGTTTTGTTAAAGTATGTACATTAGTCAATAAGAAATACTTACAGCTTTGGATTTCTATAGGACACTTTTGGGTGTCAAATGGGTATTTCTCAAAAGTCATAACACAATGTGACTTAATGTTAAATCTGAAAAAAAATGTATGTGTGTGTGATTTTTTGATGATAATATTTGGCAATGATATATATGTACAAAGCATATGATCAATGTTTGTAGCTAAATTTTTAAAACAAAGATCAATCAAAATAAAGCAACTTTTGTGATCAAAATCGAATACCGATTAAGCTTGTGCTGGGATAGTAGACATGATCGATATTGCACTTTTCAAATATCCTTCAAAAATAGACTTGATCACACCGGGTCTGTGATTGTCATGTTACTTTGTTGTTTCCATTGGCCCTGAGGAATCATCCCTATTTCAGATTTTTAAGTATAAGTTGAGAGACTTAATCAGGATTAAGAGAAAGGCTCTACATATTGAATAGAAATATAAAGATTTTCGTCTCCAAGCAATAAGTTTTAAAACTAATGATACACTAAAATGTGCGCCTGTTCGAATCAGCGGAAGGGATTTTTTTAAAGACTAAAAAGAAGTTATTTAATGCCAAATGTCGTCCATTTCAATATTTGAGTTAGATATTTCGTTTTAGCTTTGTAAATTTGTAAATGTCTTTACTGAAATATTTAGCATGAAAAGAAACTTAAATCATAAAGTGATCAAGGAAGAACTGACATGTAACATTTGTCTTCCGTAGTATGACGAACGGTTGTCTCATAGAAAGACATCCGTAGTCTTATCAAATGTATTTATCAAAACGTTCACTTTACTAAAGTTACTTTTAACTTAAATACACGCGGACATGCATTTATGTGTATAAGGTTTAACTGAAAAGAGTAAAATAAATGCCGTTCTAGGCACTTAAGATTCGATAAGAGGTTTGATGAATGAGTTTGTATACATAGACATCTGGGTATTCCAACGTTCGATTTACGACAGGTAGTAAAATACATAGTCAGTTGTACTGAAATTTAGCTTCCTTGTTATTATGTGAATTAACAATATTTTCAAAGCATTTGCATACATGTATATGCCCATTTATGAAGAAATATATCATTGCCTTATTTTGACATTAATACCTGCCACTGTAGAAAACACTGCCATTTTTGAAGATATATACCAACTGGTTGTTTTTAAATAAGCCATGTAAAATAGATTTTCGTTCTTGGAGAAAGTATAAGTCTGGTATCCAAATACTGTCTACTATGTCATCTCCAAATGTGAGAACGTCAAATTTGGTTTCGTTTCTTGTGAAGTCTAGCCGATGATCTGTCCAATTCATCCGAAGACTCAGTGTAAATTCAATTTCCTTAATGATCATATTAGAACATTAGCTTTTTCACTGCATGTAATTGGTTTTCTTTGATGCAATTTGCATAATAGTCGATAAGTTCATTTATTGAGGAATATCTTTATTTGTTTCAAATTCATGAAAGATGTAATTGACAATTTGACTTGTAAAAAATACTATTATATATTGTCAAACAATGTGCAACATATGATAAACATTTTATTCAAATATTCACAATTTCAAGCAAAGCCTAAGAGAACCATCGAACAAATTCGCAAACCAGCCTGATACTTGTCTCCTAAAACCGTCTGACTTTGTGTGTTTTATGTGTACAAATACACAACGATGTGCGATCTACGAGGTACACGAAAGAAATTTATAATATCGGATCAAATTTCTATATCATCACTTCTTATTTCATATATTTTTATAAATCCATTATAATTAACTTACCCTTTCCTTTTCACTTTCTGAATTAAAATCGGTAATGTAAAGTTGAACAGAAACATCGGTGACGTTATCTGCAAAAACAACAAAACATTAAACGTGCTTCAAAATATTTCAATATCGTTATCCTTTATATCTGCCAACAAGGATTGTAAATCAAACATTAAAGACTTGTATTTATAAAGAATAACGAAAACCCAATCGAAAACGTTAACAATTCTGTGACAGAACATTTCTTATTTTCTTTATTTCATTGGTTATCCTAATCAAGTATCGTAAGATACCTTTGTTTGGTGGAAAGTTTTTGTCATAATCCATTTCTTTAAAAAGATAATTCTCCAGGTCTTGTCTGAAATAAACAATAATTTAATAAAGTAACATGTCTAAAATCAAATTATTATCACTTCCATACATATCACTTCATGTTGAATAGATTGTTACTTAGCGTTTTGGCTTTCAGACACTTTTTGAGGCTGTTTGCTCAACTCTGTCATGTAGACTCATGACCCAGTAGAAGTTGTTGTTTTGTTGGTGTTGCCGTTGTTGTTGTTGAATCAGAAGTATATCTGTATATCAATATATGTTCACATCTTATAGGTTTATGTCTTTCCGTGCATTTTATTAATAATTCACAAATAAGGACATTAATTATCTTATGATTAAAAGTGTTTCAATACAGTACTGCAATTAGCTGACATATATTTACCCTGCATTTTAACCTGTATTGCAGTAATCATTAACGATTAAACTTACTGCCCCTGATTAAGAAATGTAAGTATTCGAAGAATTTTGAGGTGCTCGATATATGGTATCACATTGAGTATTACGGCTGGACCGAGTCTAAAGAGTGTAAAAAATACTCGTTTTCAATACAATTTGGTCCCAATTCTAGGTGACGTTAATCTGTTAATAAAGTCAACACAAACACATGTACTATGCAAACTCATATTGATTCAGAGTGGAATTGACATAATGACACGGGTATTTATTATTACTTGTGAATTTTTTAGGTTAAGATATAAAAATGATAGTTGCTATTGTCAAATCCAACTTCATCGACGGTTCCTTTTGTTTTTCGCCAATACTTTACTCAGGGACTTAAGCTCGTTTTTAAAATTTTAGCGGCCGACAAACAAAGGTTATAACCTCGTCCTCGTCTTCTGTCTGGGATTTGTGCATTTGGGTAATATTGCATTTCACACTTTATAATGACGATACTACTTTTTAATGATTTTGCACCGTGGTACCTCAACTTAATTTTGCATACAATTCTGACATTTTCAGGGCTGTTTTGAGAAAATCAAAGCTGAAATTGAAAAATAACTTAAATTTCAAAAGTAATAAAACGAAAACAATTGACTCCAATTCATTCAAATTACCAATCACCAAATATCGTCTCTAGATATTTTGTTTTATTTTTGCAGTCTGAAAAATATACTCGCTTCAGCACACAAAACTCCCCTTGAAGACATTTAAGTATTCTGATTTGTCTCAATTCCTAGTCGATTTTGAATGTTTCTGTCAAAAAAAATTTTATCGTCTGTAAGAACCTTTTTTTTTCTTTGTTATGAAACAATGTATTATCTATAAATCCAAATGAAATCCCTCTTAATCAAACATAATTATTTTCCTCCCGTAAAATACACAACTTTTGAAATTGGCGGCCGCTTACATTGTTACAAGCCTGATGTAATATAAACTTCCGCAAAAATTATTACGGAAATAAGGTCGGAGTGTTGTGACCTTTTTTCTACTAGAATTGTTTGTTGTAATTACTAACTTTTATATGTTTTGAATAAAATAGATTATTATAATCTACATAAAACGTTGATTTTCTAACTGTTATAATGTATTTGATGAGGGCTACCAGTGCAAAACAAATTTTGTTATTCCAGTTAATATTAAGCAAATTTCATTTAAATGATGTTTAAGAAAATCTGTGTATTTGTCGTTTAAGATGTTAGCTTTAAAAAATAGTAATCTTACGAGTAACAAAAAAATATGTTTTATTCAACAAAAAAAAAGAAAAGCATATTCTTCATAAACTAACAGCCGTCATATATGAAGTTGATATTCAATAAAAAAAATGACGTTATATATTAAAGTATTATACATTTATAAGGACTTGTTTAATACGACCACAAATGAAACATGCACCTTTTCATACATTATAGCACTGAACAGAGCAGTAATTATATTGAATTTAGATTACGATTTGTACCAACAAGGGATGCCACTCTAATACATTGAAGTCACAGTGACATGGACCTTTTACATACTAACTTCAGATGAAGAGCTGTTTTATGAGCTAAGTCAAATATTGTAAAAGGTCAAGGTGACCTCGTGAGAAGTAGATTTACAAGTGACATAGAGTTTATAAGTGTTTTTATTTTGTGAGCAAGGTCAAAGTAAGAACACATTGACATTGACCTTTGCCTTATTAACATCAAAATATGCGGAGGCTGTAGATCTCGTTGAGAAACATAAACTTATGATCTTTGAATGTCATTTTGTAGAATCGTTTTTATTGTTTTAGCAAGATACTATAAAAAGTACAAGGGGCAAGCCACATTTTTATCATATTTATTTTTAAAAGTATCCCCAATTTAGGAAATCCTTGTGCATACTAATCACGTGCAATATAAATATATACATGGCGATGTTATATGTATCTCAGGTATTATCTTGCCTGTTATCAATTAATTCAAACAAATGAGATAAAACGAATTATTTTGTAATCTCTCAAAGTTATGATTTTACATGTATATAGTACTTTTCTCGTGCATGTTTACGGGCAAACGTTATTACGTGTGGTGGATTTACGACATGTTTTTAATTAGACATTATTCATTTCTTATCTTTTATTTGGTATTATAGTGCAGTTTTGGGTAGATTTAGTGAAATAAATTACAAACATGATCTTTTGAGCGTAGCATTGCAGATTTTACAAATTAGAAAACATCAAATAAAATTTGCATTTTGTTTTCATTTTAACGTCAACTGACTTATGGCTATATAAGCGAGACCTTTCTTCATATTGCTTTTTACGAAAACAAGTGTAAACAATGTTACTATGTAATTGTTAATTAAAGGCCATACTTCTGTCAAACATTCTTATCTAAAATTCACGTTATGGTTGTAATGTTTCTTTGCAATATTTGCTGTCTTTATTTGGATCTCAAACATCATTATATTAGTTAACAGTTATCAAGACTGTATAGAAGTAAATGTTGCAGTGTTCACGAGATAACTGTGACCTAACAGTTGTTATGTTTCATTTGACACAGAAAAAACACCCTTTTGCACTGGATAACATAAACCGAGCAGGACAGCTTGGTGCAGGTACATGTCCGTTTTAAGCCGGGTTATCGGGAAATGTTTTACATTTTTATGTCTCTATTTAAATACATAATTGTATGTGATATACTGTGCAGCAATCAATTGCAGGATTAAAAGCTTTCCAAGTGCACAACTTTTATACCCGCCATTTACTTATCTATCTGCATTCATTTTTTTAGATTTACCTTGAAAATAATGTTTTGAAATTCTTAGAATACAAATTCAACTGTTGCGTGCATGAACAGTAAATCATACAGAAACAATATTTATTTTGATAAACGCATAATTTTATATGACTAGGTTTTTAGCTAACCTGACTACGAAGTGGTCAAGGTGAGATATAGTGATGGGGCTATGTCCGGCGTGTGTCGTCGTGTGTCGTGCGTCGTCGTTGGTTGTTAACAATCTAGCAGTCACAATTTTAATTGGATCATCATCAAACTTTGTCAGAACATTTAACTTTATGAAATACAGATCGAGTTCGAAGATGGGTTATCTTGGGTCAAAAACTAGGTCACATGAGCTAAAAATAGAAAAAGCGTGTTAACACTCTAGTGGCTACAGTTTTGATTCAAATTCCCTGGAAAAACTGTTCTGATGAATTTTAGTCCAGGTTTGAATGTGGGACTTCTCTGGCAAAAAACTAGGTCACAGGAGCTAAAAATAGAAAAGCTTGTTAACACTCTAGCCACTTTTTAGTCACAGTTTTTATCCAAATATTCTGGAAATTTGTCAGGATGGTTGATATGATAATTTCTAGATCAAGTTTGAAGATGGGTTATCTCCGGTTAAAAACTAGGTCACATTAGCTAAAATTAGAAAAATCGTGTTAAACTCCAGTGGCTGCAATTTTTATCCAAAGATTCTGGAAATTTGTCAGAAAGGTTATTTTGATGATTTTTTGTCAAGTTCGAAGATAGGTCATCTTCGATTAAAAACAAGGTCACAGGAGCTAAAAGATAGAAAAATCTTATTTACACTCTAGTGGCTGCATATTTGATCTAAATATTCTGAAAATTTGTCAGGAAGGTTATTTAAATGATGTCTATGTCAAGTTTGAAGATGGGTCATCTCCGGTCATAAACTAGGTCACACTGCCCGAATATGGAAAAACCATTTTAACACACTAGAGGTAACATTTGTTACTCAATTGTCATCAAACTTCGGCAGGATGCTTGTCTAAGACATTGCTTGGATGCGGTTGATGGGTCAGGGGAGCGATTAAGGGCAATCATGACCCTCTTTTTAATATTCTTTTGTGTACAGAAGCCTTAAATATCATAAATTGTATTATGGAAAAAAGTTGTCAAACACTCCAAAGAACCATGAATTATAATTGGTGTCAAACTCAGTTAATAGTCATAAGTTGTGTTATGCATGTCAATTGCTTGGATATTTTTTAGTTTAATAAAGCCAAACAGCAATCGCAGATATACCAACTAAACCTAATGATTCTTTTTTCAATAACAGACATGTCTATGAGTCAAATATCAATGCATATTTCTGCAATGAACTCTCATTTAGAAAACAATCTTTACGTTTTTTATTCATAACTATCAAATGTTGTCTTTAATTTAGATTGAAAGCAAAATTATGTTGCCTTGTTGCGACACTTCAATAAGCAGATTTTTACCTTGTTGGTTTTATAGACGAACCAAGAGTAGTAGTAGCTAATATCATCAGCACACATTGTTGTAAAAACGTCAAATGTACAGGTGTCATGGCTGTAGGTCAAACTGTAAACAGAAACAGATTAACTTTGTAATTGCATTACTTGTAAAACTCTGGGACATCTAAAAAACAAAAATTAATATATGTTAATTACATAAATGGTTTGACTGAGTCTGTTCATGCGTGATAATGTAAAAGTGCAACCTCCTCACGACCCCTAGCACCTGCTAAAGAGGTACGAGAATTCAACACAAGTGTTCAAATCATTGATTTAATATGTGAAAGAAATAATGTCCCTACTTTCATGTGACATATACTCCATAGACATTGTTTTGCAATAATAATATTAAAGACATTCCGTATGATCGTAAAATACCTGGAAGTTGGTGTCAAAATTCATATTAAAGATTGTATTTTGTTCGAATATCAGCGCTGCATTACTTAAATCTAAAATAAGATATTTTGGTAAAAGTTAAAAGAAACTTACATTCTAGATGTTTAAACTTATTTTAAAAAACAGTCCTTACACTCTAGTGTCAAAGCAAAATAATGACATCAATAAAGATGTAGTTTCTGCCAACCTGGACTTTCAATTGTGATCCGCCCCTTTTAACTATCTTAATTAAATTGTCTTTGCGCTTTCTATAATTAAAACACGCGTGACTATAACTCTTTGTACTTTGATATATCTTGTGATATCAACTGTGAAATACGTAACTCAGATTTAATGAAAGTTAAAGATAATCAACAAGATACTTAACGCCGTCGTGACATTATATAAAATTCCCTCAATGCCTTTTTTCAAAATAACAAAACGTTCAACAACTATGAAAAATATGTATCAAGATCTAACTAAAATATTGCATTCATTTACTAGTAGTATAACAATAATAATCATATGATTGAATTATAATAAGTATATAATAAGTAATTATGATTTGATCTCAATAATTTCATGTGTAATATATTTCTGATACACATAACAAACTTGTCATTCTGTTTAGAGAGCAAGAATGTTTATTTTCTTTTGGTTGCTGTAGTATCATTTACAGTTATATAGTAATGTAGTAATTAGAATTCCGTCTGGCTCCGGTGTTTCGAAAGTTTTTTATTCGAATACCCGGCAATAATCGAAGTAATTCGGCGGTTCTGTTTACATATTTTTATATTGATAAACTATCATATATTTGGCAGAACGGCAGAAGTTCAGCGATGCTTTTCCTTTTGAACTAAGTAGCGGACATTTTGCAATAAAAATGTTAAAAGAGAGCCAAGATGTCCCTAGATCGACCCATCGAACTCATCTAGAAGCATCCTGACCAAGTTTCATGACAGGTGAGTCACCAAGGTGACCACTAGAGTGTAAACAAGGAATTTCCATATTAAAGCAGTGTGACCTAGGTTTTTATCTCAGGTAACCCATATTCAAACTTGACCAAGAAATCATCAAAAAAAAACTTTCAAACAAATTTTAAGGATATTTTGATTAAAACAGTTGCCACTAGAATGTTCACAATATTATTTTGATTTTAGCTCCTTTAACCTAGTTATTCATCCGAGATGACCAATGTTCAAAGTCATCTAAGCAATAACCTAGACAAGTATCCTGACCAAGTTTAATAACAATTGAGTCGAAAATGGGACCACTAGAGTGTTAACAAGATGCTTCCTATTTTTAGCTCCTGTGACCAAGTTTTTGATCAAAGAGGACCCATGTTCAAACTCTTTTGCGCAATTACCTAGAAAAGAATTCTAACTAAGTTTGAAGATAATGGAGTCTAAAATGGGACCACTAGAGTGTTAACATGGTGTTTCCATATTTGGGCGGTGGGAACTAGTTTTTGACCCCAATGTGACCCATATTCAAACTTGACCCAGATATCACCAATACGAACTTTCAGACCAATTTCAAAGATATTTGGATATAACAATAGCCACAAGATTGTTTACAATATGTTTCTACTTTTGCTCCTGTGACCTTGTTTTTTATTCGAAATGACCCATGTTCGAATTCATCCGAGCAATTACATAGATTAACATCCTGTCTAAGTTTGATGACAATTGAGTAAAATATGCGACCACTAAAGTGTTAACAATGTTTTCCATATTTCGGCGGTGTGACCTAGGTTTCGATCTCAGGTGACCTATATCCAAAATTCACCTTGAAATCATCAAAACAAACTTTCAGAAATATAACCAGGATATTCGGAAATAAACAGTAGCCACTAGAGTGTTAACAAGATTTTAAGCTTCTCTGAATTAGTTTTTATTTGAGCTGACCCATACAATAGCCTATACAAGCAAAGTGACAAAGTTTGATAATGATTGAGGTAAAAATGTGACCGCTAGAGTGTTAAGGAAAAACTGTGGACGAACGACGGACGACGGACATTCAACGATTCTAAAAGCTCATCCTGAGCTAGCTCAAGTGAACTAAAAAGCATCGCCCGAAAAGACAATCTTTGTCATTGGCTTCATAACATGTAATGTTAAGATTAATTAACACAGTCTTGTTTCTACTTTGTTTTTTTGCTTCATTTTATCTTATTTATTTTTTTTTCAATATTAGATTTAATTATTATGTTTAAAGTCATGACACGACGCTTTGTAGAAGGAGGTTAGATAACAATTGACATACAAAGGAACTCTATGTACAAAAGAGTAAGATTATCAATTTTATTTGTTTAGAACTAGCCAATTATATCAGTATTAGAAACAGAACACATAGTCTTGCTCATTTTATCAAAAAAGAGAAACAGAATAGAACATATAACAAGAAAAGACTAAAGGACTGTTTAAAGCTTTATATAAATGACAGCCAATTAATGTTCCAATTTGAGCCTATAACATAATAATATTTAACATTTATTCAGGCTTTATCTAGTATTATATAAATTTCACTAAATAAATAAATAAATAAAAAACAAATATCAATAACATTGATTTATCGCGTTATTTAAAGATATGTTATGGTACTCTTTTAAGAATAGCTTGTCCAAATATGTATTTGTTTTTGATACAGTTGGAATGAAAGGAATGATATTGAATTTCTAAAGGCAGATTTTCCTATACAGTCTGCTGAGAGTGATAGGTGCTCTTTCTTTCCATTAATACAAAGAAACTATAAAGTTATTAACTGTTGTTTTTATAATTATTAAACTTGTAACCAATTTGTTTTTGATAATTATTACAGCTTTAGTCAATAAAAATATTGAATAGAAGAACAATACTGTGTTGTGTGCTTTTAGCTAGAGTAAATGCAAAATTTATCGTTTTTTCCCTAATGTTAATCATACATCTTTTATTGTAGGAAGAAATGGTAAACTGCTGAGTTATAAAATACCTGAACAAATAAATACACTTTAGATTGGCAAGTGGATTGAAAATCAATGATATATAAGTCAAGGAACTAAAGGATCAGTTTATAAGTTTTCGTATCTTTACACTGGAATGATTATCAACACTTCAATAAGTAGACAGTGAAACTATAATAACAACTTTTACAAAAGTAAGTAATATTTACATATTGGAAAAAAATCGGAAACTAATAAAACCACGGGGGATTCAGTCAATTTCTTCTTTCCCACTATATATAATCTAACAAGGGGTACAAGTCAAAATTGCTCAATTCATTAAAAAGTAAATAGAACGCAATATACAACAGCTTTTGATGGACATTCTTGAAAGAATCTAAAATTTAAAAAAAAACTCACTTTGATACATGGACAAGATATTGTTAAAAATAAACTTTCGTGTTTCATTTTTACACACGTTCGTAAAATTTCGGTTTGAAAAATTACACCTGTAAAACGATATCTAATGCAAACACATATAAGACACATATATGAAAGTTGAATCATGTAATCGATTAAAAATCAATCATCCACCACCATCAATGATGTAATCATTAACTTCTGGTACAAATTGTTGTAACAATATTTGTTTGTTTTGATAATTTCTATCCTCGGCTTCCATTTTGATATTGCCCGTATGCTCCAAGCGTAAATCCAACTTCCATTGGTGACTGTCAATTTCATTGGCTAATGAATAATAATAATCCGGATAATAACGCCGTATAGCCGCGACGAATAGCGGTTTTTTATCAGCCAATGAAAATACTTGCAACATAAACACACCTGCATGATTTGACAGCCAATGTAAATATGGAAATGCATATATGTTAGTTATTTCCTGCAATGTTACAGGTTTATAGTAAAACTTGGGTCGTGACACTTTTTATGTATTAACTTCTACAATAACTTTGATGGAATAGAGGATATTTTATACTGTTTACACGTGTGAATGCATTTTACAAACCCGTGCTGGTAATGCAAGGCCAGGACTTGTATCCGTTGTTTATATCTTATATATAGATTTAATAAAATAAGGATAGATTTTCCTGTGAATAAAATATAATAAGCTTTCTAACTTTACTTCAGTGAAATAAAAGTTGTTAATATAATTTTATAAGTTTAAGTAGGTCAGTAAAATAATAGAAAGTTTACCAATTTAATCATGCTATCAGTTTGGTCTAGTAAGTAAGTCAAATTCTTACCTGACAAAGATCTGTCTAAAACAAATCCCTTCAAACGTAGACTACGTCTTAACAGCACAAATACGGTCACAAAAAGGTGCTCGCGATGCACGCTATTTGAAACAATCAAACTGTATCTTGTGAGAATTTACAAAAAAGTCAATATGGTGGAATACTATGGTAACATTATTGTAGTGTGTGTACTCTGTTAACTTAACAGTTTTTGTCCCGTGCAAAATGGTTTAAAACTGATAGTTATAAATATGAAATATCTCTATATTTGAATTACCACTCCGCATAGCTCAATTGGGAGAACCATCAGATTAAACTATTGTAGTGTCTACACAGGCAGAGGTTCGAACCGTTATTTGGAATATTTTTATACTTTTGTATATTTTTATTTATTTTTTATACAGCTACATTATTGTCATTATTTAACTTTCATATCTTATATGATTTATAACCGATTTAAAGGTTGATGAAGAAATTTAAGTTGAAACATCCAATAGAAGTTTGTTGAATGTTATGCAAGCGGATAACCAAATACTGATTTCTTACAACATACATTTGTAGTCTGTTACATATAAAATGAAATAAACATATCCTTGCAAGGTACATGTACCGTATTAGCAATTGATATAAGGTTATTTGCGTGTTTTACTTATAGCAAGATTATTTCAAGTGGAATTTTGCTATGATATCGGCGTACAAATAAATCGATTGCATTAAAAATACGATAAGAAAGACTTGGAAAAGGTACGCTGTTTGAATTAGAAATAGTGTTATGATTTAAAGCTGCAAGACTGCAGATGAACCAAAGGTTTTCAAGAAAATCAAATTTTGGGACAATGTAGAAAAGAGTTAAAGAAGAAGTAGAAATACTCAAGATTCATGTTAAGTGCAATTCTGTTAGTTTTATCCGTGTTTGACCCTGTCCATTTCCTCTGTTGCATTTAAACTTAAAGCGTGTAATGTTTCTTCAACTAATTAGATCACTTACTGTTTGAAACATACAATTTGCAAAATATTACGTATAATTGTATCAGTTAATGATCGGTATACAACATCCTTATATTAGTATATCGTTTCAATATTCTCAGTTCGTTAAATATTTTATCTATGTTGAATAATTTATGGTTTTTATGTTGGTTCAAATATTCAATACATTTTTGTATAGGTATCATAAGAAAGGTTATCATGTTAAATATTGTAAGTGCTCATCTTCATTTTTCTGTGAGGACATTTGATGACAGTGACGCGCAAATAATAATTTTAGAAAATAAAATGTTCCAGTGCTTTCTTCATAAGTAAGTACATATACCTGAACAAACCCGTCATAAGCTGTATTCAAGCAGTTAAACTGTGTATTGACTCTACACGACAGAAACAACGTTTTTTTTGTCATATTCTATTTGATTACGTTTTCGAGTGAATCATACACTAATGTAGTATAGCGTTAGACACACTAAATCGTTAAAACAAAAACATGTTTGACGTATATTACCCAGTGCACGATTTTAATAGATTATCATTTAGACAATTTAAGCATCAGTTGCCAATAGATAGCTTTTATTATTACCCCTCACTTTTTTCGTAATGTTAATTACCCATAGGCCTCTGGGAGTTATTCTTACTGTTAATGTAAGTGTACCACGTGACTAAGAATTTTGTACTGTTACATAGGTAACAGTACTTTTTAACAGTATAATTGGTGCTCTATTTCTAAATGAAATGAAATAAAATGACCGCCATTTTTTCTCTCGATCCATTCTTATTTTCGACGTTCACAACGATAGGACATCATTATCTTCTCTGGAGTAACTATGACACCCATAAAATTTAATTGTTTGCACCCTGGAGTGCTTTTCGAGTTTAAAATATCTTTTTGTTGATTAGTCAAAAAGTAAACATCCGTTTTAAAAAAAAAGTAATTGCAATGCAAATAATTATGTGTCAAATTGGAACATAAAGACGATTTAAGCATGCAGCAAAGGATAATTAGACAATTTTAATCAGTGAAACGTTACAGATATGGTGGACAGACATAGGATATCATCGTTAATCTGTCAAATACCATGCGAAGAATATTCTGAAAACAGAAGGATTATATTTCACAGATCATAACCGTATAAATGGGTTAGTGTTTTGTTTTCTAAATAAAATGCAGCATTTTATATATTTTATTCACACAGTTAATTTAATTTACTTGAATTTCAGCCTGCATGTAATGACGAATTCGGTCAAATATGTGTATATAATGATAATATATTTTAAATATAACAAGATATGTCTGTAAAACATGTATGCCCCAAATCGGCAGCCAATTAGTCATGTGATCAGGAAATTATGACGGACTTTTGACATAGTGAACAAAAAATCAACAAGGGTTATCTACTGATCATGACTAGTCATTAGGCAATAATCATTGTGACCGCATAGGTTGTGTGCAGCAATTTTATGACAAAGTTATTACAAATCTTATCAATTAATATATGCATACATTTTATGAATCATGTATGAATCATTAATGACAGCTAAGTTATTATATTACATAAGACCTTCAAATGTGTATACGAAACACATTTTTAGTTAAATGTAAAAATATCAACCAAGGCAACTTAAGTTGTTGAGTTATTGGTCAGACACCGTCTTTAAGTACAGTGTCAATATAACACTGACCCACTGACCCCAATAGGGATCATCTTATGGCTAAGATCAATGCACCTATAAAGTTTGAGAGCCAGCAGCTATGGCCATGTCAAGTCATTGATCGAAAACCGTTTTCATATACAAGGTTAATATTGATCTTGACCTTTGACACCTTGACCAATCAATAGGAGTCATCTAATTGTTAAGTTAAATTGCACTTACGAAGTTTGAGGGCCACCGGCTCATGGGTTGTCAAGTTATTGATCGTCAACCGTTTTTATCAACAAGATAAATGTGCTCTTGACCTTTGACCTATTGACCCCAAAATCAATAAGGGTCATTTGTTAATCATGAGCAATCATCATACCAAGATTTTGAAGTTCTTATGCCTAAGCATTTTTAAGTTATTGATCGGAAACCATTTTTACCTTCAAGGTCAATGTGACCTTGACTTTTGACCCCTTGACCCCGAAATCGATAGGGGTCATCTTCTGGTCATGACCAATGATCATACGAAGTTTAAAGTTCCAAGGCCTAAGCGTTCTTTAGTTATTGATCGGAAACTGTTATTACCTACAAGGTCAATGTGACCTTGACCTTTGACCCTTTGACCTGAAAACAATTTGGGTCATCTGCTGGTCATGAACAATCATCAAAACCATGATTAAAGTTCTTAGTCCTAAGAGTTCTTTAGTTTTTAAACAGTAACCATTTTTAGCTACAAGGTCAATGTGATCTTGACCTTTGACCCTTGACCCAAAAATCAATAGTGGTTATCTACTGGTCATGCCAAGATTCTACAGTTCCTAGGCCTAAGCGTTCATTAGTTATTGATAGGAAACCGTTTTTACCTACAAAGTCAATGTGTCCTTGAGTTTTAACATATTGACATCAAAATCGAAAGGGGTAATCTACTGGTCATGGCCAGTAATCATACGAAGTTTGAAGTTCCTAGACCTAAGAATTCTTAAGTTATTGATCGGAAACCGATTTAACCTACAAGGTCTATGTGACCTTAACCTTTGACCCTTTGATCCAAAAATCAATAATGGTCTTCTACTGGTCATGAACAATGATCCTACTAAGTTTGAGGTTCTTAGGTCTAAGCGTTCTTCAGTTATTGATCGGAAACCGTTTTTACCTGCAAGGTCAATGTGATTTTGACTCTTGACCCCTTGACCCCAAAATCGATAGGCGTCATCTTCTGGTCATGACCAATGATCATACAAAGTTTGAAGTTCCTAGGCCTAAGTCATTAGTTATTCATCGGAAACTATTTTTACCTACAAGGTCTATGTGACCTTGACCATTGACCCCTTGACCTGACAACAATTTGGGTCATCTGCTGGTTATGAACAATCGTCAAAACCATGATTAAAGTTCTAAGGCCTAAGACTTCTTTAGTTATTGATCAGTAACCAGTTTTAGCTACACGGTCAATGTGACCTTTACCTTTGGCCCTTGACCCAAAAATAAATAGCGGTTATCAACTGGTGATGAACAATCATTATACCAAGATTCTGAAGTTCCTAGACCTAAGCGTTCATTAGTTATTGATCGGAAACCGTTTTTACCTACAAGGTCAATGTGTCCCTGACTTTTGACATATTGACACAAAATCGAAAGGGGTCATCTACTGATCATGGCCAATAATCATACTAAGTTTGAAGTTCCTAGACCTTAGCATTCTTAAGTTATTGATCGGAAGCCGTTTTAACCTACAAGGTCTATGTGACCTTGACCTTTGATCCTTTGACCCAAAAATATATAATGGTTTTCTACTTGTCATGACCAATGATCCTACCAAGTTAGAAGTTCCTAGGCCTTAGCGTTCTTTAGTTATAGATCGGAAACCGTTTTTACCTACAAGGTCTATGTGACCTTGACCTATGATCCCTTGACCCCAAAAGTCAATAGTGGTCATATACTTGTCATGACCAATCATCATACTAAGTTTTAAGTTTCTAGGCCAAAGGGTTCTTTAGTTATCATTCGGAAACCAATTGGTCTACGGACCGACGGACCGACCGACAAACAGACAAATGCAAAGCAATATACTCCCTCCTCTTTGAAGTGGGGGCATAATAACCAAAAACATTTGTTTTACTTTTAATTGTTTCCATCTATCAATACTGACACAAACAGCTGGTGTATAGTGTTGTAATGCAAAAGTTGAAAGTTGACCTGTTTTTCAAATCAGTACTATCATATATTTTTTGTTTCATCAGGGCTATTTGCTCAATATGTCATTATATCAAAGCCTGAATGCTGCGGTACTAGGAGTTGAAAAAATGTGGCTATTCTTAGCATCTTTCATCAGCAGAGTCAATCAAATAAACTAGAGTTCTTCTACCTCTTTATGATTTGTTCTTTAATCTAGTAAATGAACTTAGGTACAGACTTATCAAGGAAGTTGGTAATAATAATATTAACTCATATAGATCTGGTGGTTATATTCTACTTCTCTTGTCTTTGTTAAATCCATTTCATTATAAATCATCAAGTATATTGTATCGGGAATCTATTTCTACATGAACAAAGAAGTCCACTGAAAATTTAAAATACCTTTTATTCAAATAACAATTGTTTCAGTTACATCAAAAATTGCAAAGTTATAAATTGTCAACACATGAACAGGATGTTTTGGTATCAACAATTATGAACATAAGTACAAATATGAAGTACAAAATTATCAACAGCAATGTAAGAACGGTAAATGTTTTTATAGGTCCATTTAGTATGGTATAACGTAAGGTGTACACTTCCTATATTAATCTACACCACAGGAAATTGACATTATTTAAGCAAATAATTAAAAAAACGGCAAATATACCCCCTCTATACTATCAATAAACACAAGGAATACAACGCCTTTTGCACATTCGATACACATTTTATCTAATTACACAAATGGGAACACAATGTCAACAAACTAGTTTAGCAATTTCGATACACAATACAAAACTATTACTGTTACAACCGCTAATATTGTAAATCAAAGCATTGTATAATAATACATTTGAAATATTTACTCAAATGTCAACAAATAATTTTTGTCTGGCACTCTATCCTTCTTAGAGAGCTTAATTAAAATAATCTGTAAAATTTATCAGCATCAGTGCCTTTTTCAAAGTTTCCCTATTTCAAAGTATATTGGCTTATCTTGTAATATATTGAATTCTTTAATTGACTAATTTTGATTTTATTACACTTTGAAAATATCAGGTATCATATTTGTTATTTAATTTATCAATATTTAGCCAATAAATTCCAAATTTATCAAATTATTAAAATGGAACACTTTTTTCGTCACAAAAGGAATATGAAAAATACATAAATAATGTTAAAACAATAAAAAAATTAAATATACAAAAATGTAAACCCTTTTGGGGATTAAACCCGCGGTCCTTAGTTTTAATGTAGTTAACGGTAGTTCTAACCTATTTGAATAATTTGCAAAGCGGAGGTAAAGCATAAAAATGGCCATACCTTAATAATACCTTTGCAAAAATCTACATATTCCACATGTCAAATATTCAAATTCTGGGTTTTGAAGTTAAACACAAGAGGACTTAAATAATTATGTTTTTCTACATAAATTTATAAAATCAAGTGACCACGAGGCGGGCAAATATTACCTTTAGGGACATGATTTATATCAGTATTGCAAAGGTTTACAAGGTTATGCTATAAACTTAACATCTGAACTGTTTGCATTGAAGTTTCACTTAATTAATGTGTTTTCTCATACACGACTATATCAACTACGAAGCCAAAGGGGCGAGGCGAAGCCATTATTGACTCACGAGGCATAATCAATATAAATTTTGTAAACTTCACCAAGGCTAAACAACAAAATAAGACTTTAAAGATATACTATGCTCATCTTTCAGTAAATATTTTATTGCTTATGCCACGTGAGTCAATGATGGTCTCGCCTCGCCCTTTTATTAAGACATATGAAATTCTTACTGAATATGTCTAATTTTAAAAAGAAATGAATAAAACGACCTATAGTGTGTAGAGTTTTAAACATGACATATGAACTTTGTGTGAAGTCAAAACATGTTTATTTCATGTTTACAAAAAGACTATGTAGCAGTTTTCAATATTTTCTGATATCAAATTTGAGCAAAGTTTTGTATATTAAACTTATAAGCTAAGTTACCCCGTAGTGGGGCCAGTTTTGTTGGCATGCTTAAAACTAGGTTCTTTTTTGTTTCAAAAAGTGATGTTGAATGCCTAACATCTAAGCCTTGGGCATCAAAGTTTTACACAAAATATCTCGGAAGTGTTTTTCCTATACTTATATAAGTCTATATAAATCAAGTGAAAAATAGGGTGTTGCCAATATTTAACCAAGGGACATAATTCATATCAGACTGACTTTTTAATTTCAATTAAGCAATGATTCGTGCTTATTGTCTAAGCTTTAAACATTGTGGTTGCACACAATGAAAAGTATATGTGTTTCAAATGTCTATATGAATTAAGTTATTCCTATGGCAGGGGCAATTTTGATCTAAATGGTCATCATCTTGAACGAAAGCTTTATCTCAGTATGAGTTTTATAAAGAAATAGGAACCGAAATTCCTCATTGACTTTATAAAGTTTCGGGTTTATATGACACTTTTTTCAAATCTGCTAAGATAAAACTGTTATGTTAAAGTGAAGAAAATAAAACCAGATAAAATAAAGGTTTCTTATCATTCCTAAATGACTTGAAAGTAATATGTAACCTTCAAGTCAAGTTAAAATAACACTACAATTAACAAATTGTAATAACATAATTCTTAGAAAAATGCTGCATATGCAGGTCGGGTAAATGTAACAAAATAAGTTCTGTGATTTACTTGTTTGATATTCAACTGTGACAGATTAACTTGAAATGAAAGCATTAAACCAAAGCAATAGTTTGACAGATCATGAAAATGGGACACAATCTATATACTATCCATACATTAATATCAAATTTAGAATAACATCGTGTGTCATGATGTACAAATATGGACTTTCTAGCTTTTATATAGCTTGCTTTTTTATATCAAATTTAGAATAACATCGGGTGTCATAATATACAAATATGGACATTTTAGCTTTTATATGACTTGTTTTTTCTTGTTCTTTGTTTTAGACCCTATATTTCTATATTCTAAAAGAGCACATTGGAAAGTTAAATTCATAATTGTCTTTAAAATGTAAAAACGGTAAATAAAATATACTTATTAATTTGACTTATTTGCGAGACAACCAACTTTTTTGTTTAATTGTCCAACGCATTTTCGAAGAAAAGGGGGGATGTAGAAATATGCTTCGACCGTCTGTCCGCTCTCACTGAAATGACGGTGTGGGGTGAATATCCATGTTCAATCAGTACAGACGGTACATGTTGGGAAAAAGGTTGCTTATGGGGTTTTAGAGATCAAAGGAGATCAACAAAAAAAACCCATAATGTCAACTCAGTAGGATCGTCCGTCCGTCACACTTTCGTGTCCGGTCAATTACCTTGTCATTTATCAAAGAAATTGAAAATAACTTGGCACAATTTTTTTTAAATAATAAGACAATATGTCATGCGCAACAACCAGACCACTACCTCCAGGGTCAAGGTCGCACTTGCTCATTCAAGGTCAACATTGTTTATTTGAGAGCATATACTGAGTCATGTCCATTACTTTCTTATCTTTGAAGGGATTTTGTAAATACTTGCCACAACTGCCACCTACCTCCAAGGTCAATATGATAAACAAGATCAACAAGGAAAGGCGGCGTTCAATGAACCAAACCCCAATCCGACCCAGTATGTCACACTTGGAGGTCAAATATTAATAAAGTATGTTAAAGGGTATATTTTGTGTCCGTTCAAAAACTTTTCAAAGATCAAAGGATATTGAAAATACTTAGCACAAATAGTCACTATAATAAGACGGTGTGTCATGCGCAACACTTGCATCCCTTCCTCTAAGGTCAAAATTACATATATTATGTAATACAACATCAAGGAAATTCTAGTTTTATTTTAAGAAATAATGATAAATTAAAGAAGATAAAAACATTATCATTACTTTACTTATTAAAGTATTCAAGTGGGCAGTTGGCCAAAACTACATACATTATGTTAGGAGGATATCATTAAGTTTTCTCGTAAATAACTGCAAGATTTTACAGTTTTTAATCATGTAGAATTTTAAGTAAATTTAGTTTAAGTCAGTATTATTGTTCAGTTGGAAAAAGGTTGACCACTTGTCAAGTGGTCGGTTTGCTACCTTCGTCGTAAAATAATTTTAAGATTTGTCATTTAACTTGTCAAACGCGGTTCAAAATATAGAGAACATAAAATCTTGCACTAAAACATTCACAAAAAAGTTGTACTTTTTAAACAAAAACAAATGTAAAATCTCATATAAATGTGTATAGTGTTCTCAGATATCACAATGCACATAACAGAATTATAATAATATCTGTCATATGTTGCGGTTCGGACCGGAATATCTGTCCCGAGGGGAGCCGCCCATAGGGCGGTAACTTGCCGAGTTACCGCCTATGGGCGGGTTCCCAGGGTCGGATATTCCGATCCGAACCGCAAACATATGTCATATACTTTTTCTTGCATGTTCTACCATATTAATTTATATATAAAATGGTTTACCTTAATATGATAAATGTTCATGGAAATTAAAGTCATTATCTCCATAACTACTTTCTTACAATAGCGTATGAACTTACAACTTAAATAACAACGGCAAAATGACGTCATCCTGGGCTTATAATTCCCTTTTAAAACGACGTCGTTTTAACGCGTTTCATTCATAAAGTGCGGTAAAATGACGTTGATGTTTGTCACGCGACTCATCTGGCACCCCAATGCCAGATAAAATTTCCGTATGGGTAAAACTTGCGGAAACACCAGTCTGCTATGCAAGAAAACATCCTTAACGGCGTATAAAATGTAACGGATATTTGAAAATATACTACTAGAATATTGATGACGAATTATTGCCAAAATCCAAGTAATATTATCAACATGAAAGCAATATAAGTGAAAAAAATAACTCCACAGCACCAAACGTTGACGGTGTTAAAATGACATATCACCTGAAACAGAATATATGAGATTGCAAGTATTTTAATACTTCATATACAGAAAAATATGAATAAATAAATAATTTTGAAAATGAAAAAATATTAAGTAATTTATATTTTGTTAGTTGTATAAATTGAATGAAATACAAATATACATCTAGTTAAAGCAAGCATATTATATGGTAACCA
Organism: Ruditapes philippinarum; assembly: GCF_026571515.1. Taxonomy (NCBI): domain Eukaryota; kingdom Metazoa; phylum Mollusca; class Bivalvia; order Venerida; family Veneridae; genus Ruditapes; species Ruditapes philippinarum. Next base: position 29,771 of record NW_026865050.1, read on the forward strand.
ACATACTTTTCTGTGCATGTCTTTTTCATTATAACCGGTACCTTCCCTCTGTAAAATAAACCAGTTTAAAAAATAATCATTTAACTACGAACATCACATTTATGTCAACGAACAATTTATCTCGACATAAGTAAACAGTCCTGTGTGAACGCAATGAATGACATCATGTCCTTTATGTAATAGTTATAGTAAATGAAACGAGTTAGTTACGAGGGTATAACACTGGCTGGGGCGACATCAAGGGGTGTTTCTGCTAAAAAATGGCGAGGCCGTTGGACGAACCCCCGCGTTTGTCCGCGATGAAAAAAAATCGTCCGCGGTGGTATCGCGGAAAAAGCAAAACCTGAGGTGATCGTACTGTATTATAATGGAATATATTATGTTGAATACATGTAACAACAGTAAGTTAACTGGAATGTTTTGTAATTCATATATGAAGGAACATAATAAATGAGAGAAAAAAACAAACTACATGTATAATTTATTATTTGAATATTCAAAAAGTAAAACACAAACACATTATCACAGGTTAAAACTATTGATTTACAAAAGGCAATTGGTTGGATAAGTTGGCAGCTCGAGACGAGACTGATTTGACCATGAGATGAATGGTCCCACATCTCGAGTTACTGTATGTATAAAAGGCAAAGTGGTATTACTGGCAACAAAGTATGTACAATGCAATGCAACGCAAGGCAAGGCAAAAGCAAATCTATAAAAGGGTAAAAAATATTAACCAGTGAACATACGTAGACCGTATAATAATTAGGAAGTACATGGTAAGCACTTAAGATTTAGCCTACAAGGTCAAGGTTTCTCTCTCAAGGCGATTAGACCAGCCCAAAGACAAGGTAACACTAACCGGCTAAGATATTCGAAAACATGAATTTCAAAGTCATTAATTTGCGGGGCCTGCCATCCCCTCGATCGATAGATTTTTTCCGCTTAGCAATCTAGAACGACATAGAATGAATTGAAAATATTACATTATTAAATTACCAGTGTGACCAACAGTAATCAAACTCAACATCTAATACATTCGCAAAACTAAATGCGTCAAAGGAAAAAATAATATGGAGAATGTTTATTTATGCTCTTAAAATCATCAATATTCAGCAAATTTCTGATATCAAGACTTCGCTACAAGTATAACAATGTCCGTTTATACCAAAATTGTGTTATTAGTCCCGCATTTCCGAATTATCAGTGTTCTATTACATATATTTAACACATTTTATTTTTATTAACTAACTTCACACATCAATAATATCCGTTGTGTGCATTGGCGGCTCCGTAGTCTATCAGATACAATGGCATTTCCTTCCATAATTGTTTTCCTTGGAAGTTCACTAAATCATGGCTATATCAACAGTCTGTAAAGTATAAAAGACAAAGTAGTATCTATGTCTAAAAACAATGTAGTTCATAGAAAAATACGCCTAAATTCAATAAGCAGCTTTATGATGGTCTAAAATAGTACAAAAAAAATTGTTTAACATGTGACGTCACAAATATTTCCACCAACCTAGAATTATGACAACACATAAATGACACATTTCTAATAAAGCAAATTTGACGTGGCAGGGAGAATATATTATTTCCGAACAGTTAATCTGTACTGCAGACGTGATAATTCTTCAGGAATTTTCCCTTATATACCATATTATCTGAAGTACTCAGAAACTATCGAGCACACCAGACAAAATATGTTACAGTATATAGCAGACGATACATTAGGCTGACTAATATAATAGAGAGAAATAAAAATCCCTAAAGAAAGCCCAACACGGCAAAATTGAAAATGTTGCAGACTCGGTTTGATTGAGACTGTTCATGGACGGTACTGTCAAGTGCATACTACCGTCCACGCCCCCTAGCACCGGCTAAAGCAGAATTCAACATTTAACATGAACTGGTAAAATTTAGAATTTTGAAACTTCCGCAAATGCGTTTATATGGCGGTTATCTTGGAACCTTCAATGTGACACGTTAGTGTCATTCCATGAAAAGCGGCATATGGTCCCCAAGTAAAATAATGCATGTGCCCTAAACGAGAAAACAATAGGCGGAACTAAATAAAATGGAATTTTGAAAGAGGGTCTGAGGTTATGAATTCTGTATATCACAGATATGACGTCAAAAGACAAATTTAAAAAGCAGGCCACATATCCTAAGGGTGATTCAACAGTTTTCAAGTAAGGAATACTAGAACCACCCAACAAGAAAGATGCCGAATAAAAGAACTAAAATAACACAAGCACAACAATTATGTTGTGCTTAACGGTCTTTAAGGGAATATAACATCCCTGATTGGATGTACGGGGAGACTTTTTACGGCCTCCACACGGCACAAACAACGCTGATGTGGCGATGAAATAGAGAGAAATAAGAATCCCTAAAGAAAGCCCAACACGACAAAATTGAAAATGTTGCAAGCTCGGTTTGATTGAGTCTGTTCATGGACGGTACTGTCAAGTGTATAATATAAGGCGACTAATATTTACAGCAGACGACGTTTGCTAAATAATATAAATGAAATTAATTTTATATAACAATAATTTGAATTATTTGAATATCAGAAAATGAAACGCAAACACAATATCAAATAAATTACAATTGACAAAAAATCAAAATCAATGTAAATAGACACTTCATCGCATATACACATGAAAAATATTGAATTACAAAATCAATTGGATAGATAAGTTAGCCGCTCGAATGGAGACAGATTTGACCATTTCTAGTCTTGTGGGGAAAAAACAAAAACCAAACCAACAAACTTTACACAAATAACAAGTTGATCAATTGAATTAACTTTTAACTTACTATTGTTTTTGTACTTCTAAAAAAAACGGAACCTACATATATATACCACTGAGAACAGGCTTCCGCAAACATCATTAAGACAAATAATGAAACCAGTCACAAATGATAAGACCAAGAGATGAATGGTCCCATTACTCGATTTACTTTCAATGTAAACGGCAAAGTGGTATTACTAACAACAAAGGCTGTACAATGCAATGAAAGGCAAGAAAACAAACAAAGCAAATGAGGAATAACCTCAATGAATATCGCCACAATAAATTCAACAACATTATGACACAAAAAAAAATCATTTTAGATTTTTTAGAATAGCACCTCTTAAATAATCAAGATATAACTCTAAACAAACAGAATTTAGGTAGACATCACGAACAAACGCCGTTTCATTGTCAATAGCTTGCTTGACAATAACTTAATGAGCGTATTATATGTAGCGATCTAATCGATTAAGTCCTTTGCGTTAAAGATCCATTGATTTATCATCAAATTCCCCCACACCATTCTGGGTAAATGTCAACCCAAATAATTCAAGCAGACGGAAATGAATTGTGAAGGTACGGCACTTCCTCCCAAATGGTCCCTTTAATGTCATAGGGATGAGACATTACCCCTTAAATGAATAAGTATTAAAGACGGAGCAGGTGAGAGGAGAACCTTAGCTTCAAAGATTCAAAATACAAGAGGGCTCTTAAAACGCATTTCGACAAAACTGCCGAAAATTGTTTTCTCGTAACTGGCGAACTTTCGTAATGAATAATCAGGGAAACATATGTTTTTTTCAGAATAGAAAGAAAGTTAGATAACGCATTTAATAGAGATAAATTGTCCTATTCTGTAGGCAAGTTTAAATACACTGGGATACCGGTTTGTTTTGCTTTTGAATGACGGAGACAAATTAGCACTTTGATATTATCTATAATTGATACGTCCGAATTCCATACTAACTACTTACGTCCCGGACTTTCCTGTACTTCTGTAACGACCGGTTCAGTAATGCCAAATAACCAAAATATGCTAATATAAACAATGCGGTAAATGATCTAGTTTCGTAACATTATAGCAACAAAATGGTTACGCGCCAAATAAAACTATCAAAACCTGTTTTGTAAAAGGAGCCCGATTATCATGAGATTTTAAGATAATTCAAGCCGGCAACATATGTGGTTATAGTTTTTGAAGTCATTCCCTCCTCAAAACATTATGAAATGAAAAAGACAACATGCTTAATTGAAATTGGCCATTGTAATGGCAGATTGTATGCGGACAAAAATACCAGAATAACGTTCAACACTGTATCATATGTTTATCTCGCATTTTTGCTTACCTACTTTGAACCAATATTCGAGCTATAAATCGAAGACGCTCGAGAGAAATCCTGGAACTTCATGAGGTAGTTGATCTGCTTCCGGAACTAGTTCCTTGATTTTTTTTAACTGAAAACGTGACAATGCATCACAAAATAAATATTATCGATCTGGGCGTGAACTGCTTTTAATAACATATTAAGTGTCATACAATGTAGTGCAAGAGGTCTTACTAGGCACATTAATATTTCAAACCTAAACACAGCCTTATTCCATACTACCGTAGTATCACAGATAAATAATATTTTTTATAACTGAATTTAGAACCAAAATTAATATTGCCGCAACAATTAGGAATAACTTCAAAACAGTAATATTGGCCGTAAACCCGCATGAGTGCTTATTGTCTGGCCATTTCCCTTGGTAATTAAACGTCTAAGAAAGGGCAATCAATAACTATAGTTCTACAATAAAAATGAAGTGAACAATTAAAGACTTATCTTTTTAAGAGTTCATTTAGAATGTGACAACACTTCAATATTTTAATTTAATCTATTATATTTTTCCGACGAGATTCTGAGTATTATTTTATTTGTGTCCAGCTCTTAAGCTACACTCACTAAAACCTCAGTCCGGCCTTTCGTTTTCTCCGACGCTAAAAGAACTAAAAGCTTTGCCATTGTGTTTTGTAAGATTTCTAATGCCTGACTGCATAATACTGATGTCTTGTCAGCACCAAGGAAATCAAATCGTCTTAATAATTAAAAATTTAGCTGACGTAAACTTCAATTTATGGCTATAATCTAAAAATATTGAAACTCGTTCAAAAGTAATGCAGCTCACTGAAGCACCGAAAGGGAAGGCTTTGTCAAAATCATATTTTTTATCAAAACAAAACCAAAGTAGCTCAAAATCGTTCTGAGATAATTGCACTAAGCGTTATGCACTCTTTATATCTGCAATATTGACCTAATTTTTGGATCATTTTAACTGCTTCGTCAAATAGTCATTCCATTAATATTCGCAATATATCCATTTAGATAGAACTTTACACATCTGCGGATGTTTCAAAATTCTAAATTTTACCAGTTACATGTTAAATGTTGAAGTCTTTCTAAGCCGATGCAAGCGGGCGTGGACGGTAGTTTGAACATGACAGTACCATAAACCGGCTCAATCAATCCGAGCCTGCAACATTTTCAATTATGCCGTGTTGGGCTTTCTTTGGGGGTTCTTCTTTCTCCCTATTTTTCAACCTCGACTTTTACATGAGATATTGCCAAAGCAAAAGGTTCACATAATAAGTGTCTAGAAATAAAATAGCTTTCATTTCATAAATTTTATCAGCGTATGATAAAAAATAAACGGACGCATAATATTGAAAATAAATGCATTTTTCCATTTTTCAATGCCATTGATCTGCTTGTTACATTCTTTTTGAGACCTTTCCTGTCTAACTTAAAGACCGTCCCTTTAAAACATTCTGATTGCTCGACTGCTCCTTTCAGTAATAACATGAAATTTACATATTTATCTCTATAATTTTTGTTTAAGAGATGCTGGCACATGCGCCGCTAAGTCATCTTTGGCTAAACGTATTCCGAGCAAAACATTTAAAATATCATTTGAATGTTTCGAAGTTAAATTATTCAGACCCACAGATCGTAACATATTACCACATCCCGTAGAAACATTATTTACGACAGAACTAACGTTATCAATCAAGTTGTTTGGGAACATATTCGAAGCCCTTATTATCTACTCAAAATCTATTAAGTGCGACTCACCAGCATACGTCTGTGACATCTTCTCATCCAACAAACCTTCTAACAAAACATCAGCCGTACGATTTGTCCCTCTGTTGCGAGGATGTTCATTCCAGACTGCCTAGAAAATATTGCTCCCCAAACCTTTTGGTGACGTTCTCTCTCTTGCGCGCCACGTTGCATAATTATTAAAGTGTAAATAGCAGAATAAATTCTTTCTGACCAGCCAATCTGCACTTCAGATTTGTAAAGTGTTTATTCTGTAAGGGTTTTGCCGAATATATTTCATATCGAGTACACGAAATGCTCGACTAAGAAACTTTCGAGCGTAACCAGATAAAATGTAAATCGACAAAATGTAAAAGAAAATTCATTAAGCGGACGGAGTAAAATAGCAGAATATTAATATTGAAAGCAGATCATGTTTTCTAAATAGAATACTTATTTTAATATTTAATTAATTTATATCATTATTGTAACATCATAAGTTCATGTTATATAGATTACATAATGAACTTGAAAAATCTTCTTGTGAAAAACCAGTAGTACAATTTAAACCAGTAGTACAATTTCAACCAAACTTGGCAGGATTGATCCCTGGGTAAAGGGCTTCCAAAGTTGTAAAAATAATTTTATTCCCTGCAGAAATCTAGATGTCATGGCAACCAAAATGAATTATAAGAATAAATTAAAAAAATATTGTTGTAAAGACCCACAAGCCCAGAGCATAGATATTTTGCATAAGGCATTGTCTGGTAGACCTCTACCAAGATTGTTCAAATTATAGCCCTGGGATCAAAATTGGCCCCGCCCCGGTCGTCATTGATTTTCACTTTGTACATATAGTAAAAACTTAAAATACGCTCCTGTCTAAAGTTACAAGGCATAAAGCTTTGAATTTTGGTACATGATATCATCTTTAGGTACCTTACCAAATGTTCAAATTTTGCCTCTAGTGTCAAAATTAGCCCCGTTCCGGACTCATAGGTTTTCAGTAAGTGCATATAGTAAAAACATAAAAATATCATTTTCTCTAAAGTGAGAGAGGCTAGAGGTAAGATATCTTGCATGAAACATTGTGTAGTGAACCTCTACAAAGATTTTTAAATTATAGCCATGTGGTAAAAATTGGCCCCGCCCCGGGGGTTATTGATTTTCACTATGTTAATATAGTGAAAAAAATCTTCTTGTCTGAAGGTACAAGGCTTAGAGCTATGATATTTGGTAAAAGTGTCAATATTGCCCCGCCTTAGGGGCGATAGGTTTTCCTTATATGCAAATCTTCTTCTCTGAATTGTCAAAGGGCTAGAGGAAAGATATTTGGCATGAGACATTGTGAACCTCTATGGTGATTGTTCAAATTATAGCCATGGGGTCAAAATTCGTCCCGTCGGGGAGGAGGGGGGGGGTCGTTGATTTTCACTATGTGCATATAGTAAAAAAAGAAACTAAATCATATGTTTTCTGGATTGGAGAAAGCTTCAGCTTAGATATTTGACATAAAACATTGTTTGGTGGATCTGTATTAAACCCTTGAGTCAAAATTTTGCCCTGTTCAAGCGGACAGTGACCTATTTTCATGTCCTTTGATGTATAGCCATGTGCACAGTTTAAGTTGTAAAAATTGAACTTTGTTACCAGGTGTCCTAGATTTTGATGATGTGAACTTTTTTTCTTGTCCTTTGTTGTACAGCTATGAAATCTGAACATTATGCACAGATTAAGATGTAAATTGAACTTTGATATCAGCTGACCTAGATTTGGACAAAGTGTCTAACTGTATTGTCCTTTTATGTACAGTCATGAAATTTAAGCCATGTAAAATATGATCATTACCACCAAATTCACTAGACTCAACTGCATTGATAGATCCCTGCTCTGACTGTTTATTTGCATAACAAAAGATTTCACAACATACATTGACATGTGCCTTTTGTTAACAAATATGTTGTGGTGAAATTGTTATTGTATCAACAAATTTGAAAATATTAATCAGATAGGTCAGGGATCTTTGCATTATGAAAATGTTCAATTGTAAAGAAACAAGTAAAGATCTGTTCCTACACTTCTTTTTAGAATTGTATTAATGTGGTGGCATAGTAATTTTTACAAATGCAATATTTTTTTTTATATAATTAAATTCACTTTTTTGATAATGCAAAAAACAATCACCGCAGTAAAGTACTCTCGTATAGTTGTCTTGATTCTTGCCTTTTTTCGTGATACTCGTATAATATTGTAATTATCAGTAGACAGTTTTATTTTGAATGCCAAAATAAATAAACTCTCTGTAAAAATACGATATTTCATCAGAATTTGAACGTGCCATCATCAGTCTCTATGGATTTCAGCTTTATCCGATGTGCGATTCCACGTATGAACGCGTCGAGATTTAAAGCTAAACGGTAGTTTCCTTTTAACATAAATCCGTGCAATGAGAAAAGAATTTCTTGGTGTAGTTTCATGAGATGAATCCGCCATTCTCATAGCCCATTTCTTATTCAGAGCGAACAAAACATAAACATGTGGGATATAAAGTACGGAAAGGAATCAACTTTTTGTTTAGTGGATTTCAATGCTAAGTTAGGAATGGAATTTCGGATCTGGTAATAATCTAACTAATTTAAAATAAACAAATTTAAATATCGTTATAAGTATTAATTGTTTGATAATGTAAAACGAAAATGTAACAACTAAATAAGATTTATCTAAACAAAATATTATACCCTGGCTTGGTCTCCACAATCTCTTCCCACTGTTTCGCTACTTTCGTTGACAATAACTGAATCAGTTGCCTTCTTTTCATTGTCTTCTTGCTGTACCTTTAAAAACAGCACACGCAATATAAATACTTTGATGAAACAAAACTAAAACAAATATGAAAACATATATTTTTCAATATGTCCATACTGTACTTTAACTTCAGCGTAAATTTGTCATTTTAATTATTCTGCTACATTTAGTTTTACAAATGTACAGTCATACAAATGTTTTTTAAATAATTACCTTCCAAAATGTGCGAACCTCTTCTGTTTAATGTATTTTATTGACTTTAAGAAATATGTCACTGTTTAAAAGGGAACTAATAGAAGAGATACTTTATGCACGGAATGCATAAATGCACGGAATGACACTTTGTTTCACCCTTCGCCAATGAAGTTTGAAAGTCGGTATATGAGCTTGACTATATTTGTGTGACTTAATTCTCTACCAATAATATAGATGATTAAATATACCATGTTGTAAATTTGATTTACTGACAATCCATTCATGTGCCTGATTGAATAAAATGATTATACTACAGCAAATGATACAAACTAATAAACACAACATCCATTCATACTAAACTGTTTATTTTTTCATCAAGCCCATTCGGGAGAATACTATTTTTGAAGTTAAACGGATATAATAAATCTAATCCCCTCAAAAAGGATCAAATATAGCATCTATGCCAACGTTACATAGAACATGTCTTTATCATATTTTTAAACTTCAGTTAGGCAGTAAAATAATAACAATAAATTATACTAATTTTGCATATTTTGTTTATTGAATATACATACATGTCTCAATAGAAAACTTTAATTGATTTTTCTGTGTACTTATTCTTCAATAACATTTTTAATTTCCGAGATACATATAAATCAAGCTTTAAATACCTTTTCGCTAATGATCTCTAATGATCTTAAAAGCAGTGTATGTTTATCTAAGTTTTCGTACTAATATGAAAAATATTACATAAAATACTTGAATAGGAAATCAATTACTTTGTATAAACATGTAAATTATTTTTATTCCCTTAAATTTTTAAACAAATTTAATTATAAAACAGATCATGTTAGAAATTGTATTAATTGTAACGCTTTAATTTAACACGTAATGTTTATATCTTAATTGCGCCATGAGAAGAACATGTAAGCAAAATGTTTACATAGCACCGTTTTTGTATAGAATGCCTCGGTGAATCATCATCTTTTATTCATCACCTCCATTTTCATTTTCATCATTACCATACATATCATCCTTATCGGTATCATCACAATCATTATAATCATCCTTCATTTGGAATTTGCTGACTTTAAAAGCATATTCATCCTCCTTTACACCATCATCATTAATGACATCATAAACATCCTCAGTCGATCCCTCTTTATCATCCTTATCATTATCTTCATGATTGCAATCATCTTGGGTAGTACGTACATTTACATATATATTTAAAACGTATTTATTCGGGTTATTTACTGATATAAATTTCTTCATAATTATTATGACATAGATAAAAATATTATTGATGAAATATTCAACATATTGTAGAGACAGGCGTATAGAGACAGATATATATCCATCTGTCTGTGCTACTATGTACACGCTCATATGTATTTAATTCAGCAAAGAATGCGTTTAAGTAACTTAATATTTGGTCAAAATATTATACCTTCTTTTGGTCTCCAGGATCTTTTTCGCTCTTTTCTTTACTTTGCCTTTCTTTGTCGTCTTGCGGTTTCTTTGAAAACAGCACAAGAATTATCAGAAACATCAATTGTTTGAAAACTTATGATAATCATTATGCCCGTTTTGTATTAATAAATAATAAACACAATCCATAGATAATTGTATATAACTTCATCAACCCCACTCGTGAGGCTACTATCTTAAAAGTTGGCTCGATGAATTTAAACATTTTCCACGAAAAGAAAACTTATTATTCATTATATCAGCATTTTATAGAGCAATCATTTGGTGTTGATCTTAGAGTTTACTATTGTTTAACAACTTCTGTAATTTTGCATATAACGAATAACTCTGAATTGCTTTCTTAAATTATTTGTGTTCGGTTATCCGTAGTCGTTAACCCTAGGATGGATTTATATTTTGGTATTAAACAGGCTTACCAAATAAGCTAAACTACATTTTTTACTCTTTATCTCTGTTCAAACAGTGTATTATCTATGTGTTCTCCAAATTATAAAATATTTTATGTTAATCATTTGTTTAAGAATCTACCTTCTTTCAGGAGTTTGCAATAATACTTTGCTTCAATGTTGATTAAATTGTTAAAAGTTCCCTGTCAAGATTTCTTGTATAAACAAGTCTTTTCAAATGATATATGCTTTCATTCTGAGCTAGGTCTGATAATATTATCTCAAAAATTATATGTATTTTATTTATAACGTAAAAAGTTAATATGAATCATTTCTATAAATGCTACCTTTTTGTATTTGCAATGGCAAATCATTGCATTTACGAATAGAATAAAACCCACAAATGAGATGTTTCCGATCATCCAGACATCAAACAAATCCATTGTGGAATCAAATGATAGTCTATTATGAACTCCTGCCCAGTTTACAAATAGTTGTGTTAAGGCACCTGTAGGAATTGTAATGCCTGGAGATACATTTTCACCGAGGAGGAATGACGTGAGTGCAATGATTACCACAAAAACTGGAGGGACAACAACCATTTTAAAATAAGATCCTCGCGGACGTTTAAAACGTATAGAGGTACCCAGTGTTGAAAATGATCCAACTGAAGTAAAAAGAAATAAAATAACCATTAAAAATATAGGTCATCTTATTCTTTATTAATAACATTCTGAATTAACAGACTCAAACTTGAATAATTTCAATTGATAACAATAGGTAAACGTTTAGAACATCAACAATATTCAGCACATTCAAAGTACGTAAATACGATTCTATGTTAAAAATTTATCTTACTGACTTCAAAATAATAATAACGTTTACCAACTATTTCTTCTATAACTTTAGAAACAGACTCTAACTCAAACACGAATAAATGTCTATATTCCTGCAATGTAGGCCATGTCAAATAATAGAGTCAAAGATATTGTTCCAAGTGTCAGTTACATGCGAACATGTGAAGAAAAAGTGACACTCGTTTTTCATTTGCCTCAAATAACTAATCTCACTTATTCGTTAGAGTCTATGTTATTCTAAATGCCTCTTTTCAAAAATATTAGTCATGTTATGAGGTATGACAATTTGCAAAAGCAATAATGTTTTTCTACATATAATCAGGATAACTTGTAATTGAAAGAAATATATCAATGCGCAAACATTTATTAGTAGAACAGTGCTATCCTTAGAAATAATATCCAATATTAGTCATTTAAAATATTGTAGTCAATGTTACCTGTAAAATCGAGTTTTTTTCTTCTTCAAATATATGAAAGTCTATATTTTTAAATACAATTATTTTTGTTTGGTAAAATTGCATTTTCTATATTTATTGTTTTGTTCAACATCAATTAAAGATATATGACATGTTTTAAAAAGTGATTCTTTCTTCGTGTCAGTATTTTGATCAACGAGTTTATCAGTCGTCATTGAAAGAATAACTATCTGCCTTTATGTTATTTGTCTTGAAAAACTCGAAACAACATGTTAGTTTCAAATGTTAAATATACTTATGCAATTTTTGGCAGATATTTTAATACAATATTGAATTTCAATATTGATATTCATCATTATATATTAACATAAATGGTAGGATTGTCATGTTGTAAACTTTATATTTTTTCGTTGACAGTGATTTTTTTCATCAATCTTGTCATGAGTTGAAAATACTTTTGGGCAGAACGTCACGTAAACGGCCATATAAAGTATAGTTTCAATGATAATTACCGTATGGGTAGTTATTTCGATACTCAGTGGCTTTGCTCTGTGGTGCGTCTTCAAAAATAAAAGTGTCCTCATTACCAGCAATGTCAACTGCGTTCTTTCCAACCCAATGTAAAAGAAGATAGTCTGTCGATAGGGCATCTATATTGATCAATCAAGAAAACTTTAATTTCTGTTTGATAAAAAAGTATTTCATGAAGTAATTGGTAAATAGAAAAATATATATGTTAAGATATTTAATTTTACATTGTTGTTGTTTTATGAAGTTTGTAATGCACAAAAACACATTTTTGAATTCAGACTGTGCAAAAATAAAGTATTTTAAGCCCTTATAGTTTTTAGATACGGCATAATTGGTATTAATTACACCGTTTAAAGCAATAACATATCTATATTATGTATTTTCAGCCTGGAATTCAAGTAATACTTACAACTTTGAATGGAAATTTCGCAGGATTGCTCGTCAAATGGGTATTTTTTGAAACTCATTACACAGTGTGCTTTAATGTCAAACCTGAAAACATTTTTAAAAGACTATCTGCCACTGTCATGTCGTGACTACCCACGCATACCACTTTATCAGCATCTACAATGGTCATTTAGAGCTCAAGGACAACCTCCCTGCGGATATTAGGCCAGTGCATTGCCAAGTTTTGTATTTTACATGTTTTAGTAGCAAATATCAAAGTATCAAAGTGACCTTTACCTCATGCCTACTGGCATCAAAACTGAAACCTGAATACCTAAGCCCAAATTCATGCAGCTTTTTGTGGAGTGTTTTATGATGAATATATTATGAGAACATAATTATATGCTTAAAATATGAAATGTCAAAATATATACATTTTGGACCGGCTTTCTTAAGCATTTGTGCAGACAAGCTTATTGTAGTAAAAGCCCCTGTGACATTGATCTTTGACACTGTCGCCATCAAATCAATAGGGGTCATCTACTAGTCAAAGACAACCTCAATACGAAGACTGTTGACCGAAACATTCTAAATCAAGTGAGCGGACACGCTTTTTGAGCTAAAGCCACTTCAACCTTAACCTTAGACCGAGTGACCACAAAATCAACAGGAGTCATGTATCATTCATAGCCAACCTCAATACCAAATATGGAGACTGTTGACCAAAGCATTCTTTAGCAATTGAGCTGACAAGCTTTTTGAAATAAAGTAGTCTGTGACCTTGACGTTTTACCTCATAATCAATAGGGGTCACCTCATGGTCATGATCAACTTCCACGGCAAATATGAAGGCTGTGGGTCACAGGATTCTTAAGTTATTGGGTTGACACATTTCTTTAAGTCAAGGCCCTGTGGCATTGACGTTTAACCCTGTTGGTCATCTAATAATAATGACTAATCTTCATGCTGAGTATGAAGACTGTGGGTCAAAAGATTCTAAAGTTATTGGGCGGACAATCTTTTTTAGCCAAGGCCCTTTTAAATTTGTCCTTTGATCTAGTGACCTCAAAATCAAAACGGGTCATCTACTAGTCATAGCCAACCTCATACCAAATATGAAGACTGCTGACGAAAGCATTCTTAAGCATTCTTTTTTTCTGTCTTTATTTTTTCTGTCTTAATATTTTTGTAAATTAAAAACAAAGAGCTTGACTATGACTTTTCGTTAATTTGCCATGGTTTATTGCCACACAATTTCATTTAAACGGCAAATACGACAGTGGTGACTGTTTTATTCAGCTTTTTATGTTTATTGGTTGAAATTCATTCATAATTCAAGGTTATATTTTGATAACTTAATATGACGGTTTTGTCCTTAATGTTGTTTTATCCAAATACAAACCAGAACAATCAATTAATAGCAAAGTTAATTCATTTAATAAATTAAAATCTATGATACTGATAGCCCAGGTTATTAATTCAAAGACATACCCTCCTTATAATGTATGATGATCTTTTCAATAGTAACAGTGACCTTGACACTAGGGTGCCAAAACAATCAAAAGCGAGATCTACACATAAGCTTGCAAGACACTTAGATCAATTTTAATACCCCTTCCTAACTCTAATTTTGTCCGGAAACATGTGTTGGTAGTGTCCTTGACCATGACGATAGGAACCAAAAAGTTATTACGAGAAATTGCTTAACACAAGGTTTTGTTTCGACCCGAAACATTTTTCTCTATTCTTAGATCAGTAACCTTTACCATAGGATCCAGAATACCGATTGCCATCAAGATCTCGACTGAAACTTTGTATTTATTTGTCTCATAAAAGTTTTTTTCTCATGTCTAAATCTAGTAATTTACTGGAAACATATTATTTTTCTAAAAAAGCGTAGAACAATGTGTAAAACATTACTCAGGATATTTAGTTAAATGGCACTATATAATCCATGTAAAATAAGTTGACGTAAAGGAAGTACCAATTACCATGTGTCACTTTGGCAATAAATATTTGAAATAAAATGAATTCTGCCTACAGCTAGCACTCACATGTGTATATAATTTACATAATAATCTTTAATTAAAAAAAAATGGAAACTAAAAAAAAACACTTTGTTTAGATTATTTACCTGCCACTGTAGAATACGTCTCCATTTTTATGGATAAATGCCAACTGATTGCTTGTTAATAACCCGTGTAAAAGTGAATTTCGTTCTTCTATAAAGTATAGGTCTGGTATCCAAAGGCTATTAACTATATCATCTCCCAATGGAATAATATCATATGTGGTTTTGTTTTCAGTAAAATCTAACCGTCTGTCAGTCCAATTCATCCGGAGATAAAGTGAAAACTCAATTTCCTTAAAAAGATAAAAGCATGCATTAGCTCCTTATTACGTTTTTTTCTGATAGATGCATCGTCATTACATGAATAATTGAGTCCATTCATGAAACACATGATAGATGGTGAACAGTACAGCTTCTCTCAAGCCCCCACCCATTTACAGCTTAACCTGTTAAAAAGTAAATTCAATCGATGATTTCGGATATATTGAAATGCAGTTGTATTTATAACAGTCCTTTTCATATTTTTTTTAAATTTACAAATAGTTTATAAATCAATCAATATATTAAACTGCTCTTTCAAATGTATTCTTATTAAAAATTAAAAAAAAACTCACCCTGTCCTTGTCACTTTCAGAGTTTAAATCTGTGATGTCAAGTTGTACAGCAACGTTTGTAATATTGTCTGTAAGTATCAAACAAAAATATAATTTAGTATAATGTATATTGTTGACGTCAAATGTGTATGCTGGAGGTGTTATATTAAAGACAAATATGAATAGAAAAAAAGATTTTCTCTACAAAGATAATATGGGAAATCTAATAAGGAATCGAGTCGAACACTACAGATAGTTAACAACCATATGATCAAGTAACCTTAAACATTTTAGGTTTAAATTAGATAAAATATTAATATGTTAATATAAATACCTGTATCTGGTGGAAAGCTATGGTCATAATTTGATTCCCGTAAAAGGTAATGCGCTAAGTCATACCTGAAATAAATATATATATTTGGCAAGGTCAACATCTGCTTAACAATTATTTGTAAATCATTATAATTTTGAACATAAGGGTTTGTATATTGCTTGATAAGGGTCTGTGAAAATGTTATCATATTACTGGAAAAATCATTTTCTCCCTGAACTGCACAATTTTGATTTAAGAACATCGTTTTTTTTCGTTTTTTTAACTCTCAATCTCGTAATATAAGTAGAGTCATTCCTGTGGGAAAAGGCCGCCCAAAGGAGAGAGTTGGCCTTTTCACAGGTTCATACAATATATAGAAACTGGTACTGAAAATAATCATAATAGTGTTCAAAGGTTCATCACTGCTCAATGACCAACATCTACAGCTGGTATTATTAAATAGCTATATTATATCGAACTTTGACATAACAGGTTACGAGTCTAGTATGGGCCCTGGCATGTCACCAGTCATAACATAAAATATTGCTTATTTTAAAGTACAAATTGATGACAATTCACCTCCAGGTACTTTCCAAAGATTTTTAGCCAAGAAAAACGAATTTTTAGCCGAAAATAAGAAAAGAAACAAAGTGGACATTTGGAAACTTATACAGTTATGATGATAAAGTTTGACTTGCCCATGCCCGAGGAAGGTTAAATGTACTGCCTGTACATCGTGTTGTCTAAGTCTACTAACCAATTTCGATTTCCTTTTAATGGTTCAAAAGATAATATTCAGAGCCAGAGCATAAACAACATTGATAATAGATGGCCAAACAATCAGGCGCACAACAATATTCGCCACATTTCTGTCGAGTATATCAAAAAGATTTCTACTAGATTAGATTTATTTTGTTAATTTCCATACATATTATACTTATGTTTACTAGTTATTTATTTATGCGTAAATAAAAGCACAAAATCTTGAAAATGGCAAATGTTTTTTTTTTTATTAGAAAAGTGTGTCCATGGCAACGTCTAGCCGATTTTCCGCAAATATATTTTTTCAAATATTGGGCAAAGTGGTCTTTGTTTGTTTGGGTTTTATGTCACACGGACACAGTTTTGGTCATTTGGCGACGTTACAGCTTCAGTGGTGGACGAAGGCCTCAGGTGCCCTTTCCGTGCATTATTTGAGAAACAAACGGGCACCTGAGTAGAACAACCGACGTTCCGTAAGCTAGCTGGATAGCTTCCTCACATGAAAGAATCCAAAACATCTGTCGGGATTCGAACCCAAGGGGCCAGTGGTTTGAAGTCAACGACCTTAACCACTCGGACACAGACATAGTGGTCTTCAACAAATATTCGAAGTATTCTGTTATATTGGTTTGGTGTCTCGTCGGCTTGGTGATGAAGGGACTAGAGTGGGAATAATGATTTTCGCAAAACCCTAGTTCTGTTACACATTTAAAACATAGGTAGATTAATCAAACTGATCACCAAACACACATGCAAGATTTAAACTGAATTTTTGGCAATGTCAGACTGAGTAATTTATGCAGAATAAAGCCATTTTCATTCGCTTGTCACTGTAATATGTAGACAATTTATATGTCAACACAATTTAAGACGCTTAATATCAATAATAAACGTGATATACCTGGTAATTTATCGCCTATTATCTATTTATCCAAATAAACTAGGTTTGCGAACTGGGATCTATTATCTCAATCTATTATTATAATACAACATGTGTAAAGCATTGGTGGTAGTCTTCGTTAAATATCTTCTTCGGTACACATAAGCGCACAGATACTAACACGTGTCTCAATTCTAATTTCAAGTAATTTATTTAACAGTACTAAAGACATACCAGACTAAATCTAAAATCGGTGTCTTTGCAGTTAATGTATAAATATTATCCATTGATTATCAATTTAAATGTACTATCAATCAGTAAAGTTTTGCCCAATATGTGACTACCAAGAAACACATGAGAAAAACAAACAAGAGGGCCATGATAGCCCTGAGGTCGCTCACCTGTATATAGGCCCCCGGAGCGGGGCCAGTTTAAACCCCAGGACTCTTATTTAAACAAACTTGGAAGACACCCATTAGAAGATGTTTCATGATGTTAAGTTTTTAATACACACATATAATGAAAAACAATGACCTCCCCCCCCCTTTGGCAGGGCCAATTTTAACTCAAGGGCTTTTATTTGAACAAATTTGGTAGACACCAACAAAAAGATGTTTCCTGCTTAAAATCTAACCTCTAGCTCATTGGGTTTTTTAAATGAAGATTTTTTTTTAAATTTTACTATACACATATAGTTAAAAACAATGACACCTCTGGGGCGTAGCCAGTTTTAACCTCAGGGCTTTTATTTGAACAAACTTTTTAGACACTTACTAGAAGATGTTTCATGCTGAATATCTAAACTTTAGCTATTTGGGGTTTTTCAAAGAAGATTTTTAAGTTTTTGACATACATATATAAGGAAAATCAATGACCCCCGGGGCGGGACCAATTTTGACCACAGGGCTTTTGTATTTGAACAAACTTTGTAGACACCATAAGAACATGTTTTAATGCTAAATATCTTAGCTCTAGCTCTATGGTTCTTTAAATAAGATTTTTTAAGTTTTTACTATATAATGCATATAGGGAAAATCAATGACCCCGTGGGGCAGGGCCAATTTGGACCCCAGGGCTTTTATTTGAACAACTTGGTAGACACTTATTAGAAGATGTTTCATGCTAAATATCTTAGCTCTAGCTCTATGGATTCTTTAAAATAAGATTTTTTAAGTTTTTACTATATGCATATAGGGAAAATCAATGTCCCCCTGGGGCGGGGCCATTTTTGACCCTAGGGCTTTTATTTGGACAAACTTGGTAGACACTTATTAGAAGATGTTTTATGCTAAATATCTTAGCTCTAGCTCTATGGGTTCTTTAAAAAAAGATTTTTAAGTTTTTACTATATGCATTTTGGGAAAATCAATGACCACCTGGCTTTGGGCCAATTTTGACCCCAGGGCTTTAATTTGAACAAACTTGGTAGACACCAACAAAAAGATGTTTCCTGCTTAAAATCTAACCTCTAGCTCATTGGGTTTTTTAAATGAAGATTTTTTTTTAAATTTTACTATACACATATAGTTAAAAACAATGACACCTCTGGGGTGTAGCCAGTTTTAACCTCAGGGCTTTTATTTGAACAAACTTTGTAGACACTTACTAGAAGATGTTTCATGCTTATTATCTAAACTCTACCTATTTGGGTTTTTTTCAAAGAAGATTCTTTTAAGTTTTTGCTATACACATATAAGGAAAATCAATGACCCCCGGGGCGGGGCCAATTTTGACCCCAGGGCTTGTATTTGAACAAACTTTGTAGACACCCATAAGAACATGTTTTAATGCTAAATATCTTAGCTCTAGCTCTATGGGTTCTTTAAAATAAGATTTTTTAAGTTTTTACTATAAATGCATATAGGGAAAATCAATGACCCCGTGGGGCAGGGCCAATTTGGACCCCAGGGCTTTTATTTGAACAAACTTGGTAGACACTTATTAGAAGATGTTTCATGCTAAATATCTTAGCTCTAGCTCTATGGATTCTTTAAAATAAGATTTTTTAAGTTTTTACTATATGCATATAGGGAAAATCAATGTCCCCCTGGGGCGGGGCCATTTTTGACCCTAGGGCTTTTATTTGGACAAACTTGGTAGACACTTATTAGAAGATGTTTTATGCTAAATATCTTAGCTCTAGCTCTATGGGTTCTTTAAAAAAAGATTTTTAAGTTTTTACTATATGCATTTTGGGAAAATCAATGACCACCTGGCTTTGGGCCAATTTTGACCCCAGGGCTTTAATTTGAACAAACTTGGTAGACACTCACTAGAAGATGTTTCATGCCAAATATCAAAGCTCTCGCTCTTTGAGTTTTTTAAAAGAAGATATTTAAAGTTTTTTTTTCGGTTGCCATGACAACCAGAGTTCTGCATGGAATTAAATTATTTGAACAATTGTTAAAGATGACCACCAAAGGAACATGCCTGTGAAGTTTGGATGAAATTGGCTTAGTGGTTTATGAGGAGATGTCATTTAAAGTAAAAGATTACGGACGGACGGACGGACGGACGCCGGACGAAAAGTGATCACAAAAGCTAACCCTGTCACTTTGTGGCAGGTGAGCTAAAAAGTCATAGCTATTGTCAGATATCCGCCATTTACTTTCTTTATTAACAGCCGAGGACGGTACAAGTGCCGCACGATATCGATATTAATCGATTTTAAATCATAATTACAAATCAAAGTTTGTTCTTTTTTATCCTTTTAGACACAACGTATACAACATGTTTAAAACTTTAAACTAAAATATTTTTGCATAAAGTGATGTCTTGTATAGTATTATATTTTTATCATTCACAACCGTAAATAGAGTGTTTTTAAAATCAGTGTAATCGGCATAGGAAAGACAGGAAGCCATAGGGGTCAGCTTTATTTGTCAGCCATTGAAGTACATGTATTTTGTATTTAAGAAAACTTAACATTTCATTGAACAAAGAAATCATCTTTGTATACAAAAAAGTGATACAAGTGCAAATAATAAATTTCGGATGCAAGTGATCTTACATTACTGAAGTGTTGACAGAGATACATATTTTTTGCTAATACGGTTTGTGAACGAGATAGGTTGTTTTAGTGCGCTAATTTAATAATATTCTTAGCAATTCATGTTCTATCGGTTAAATAACTGCCTAACTAAATTGATCAATATTCATCCCCGTTAATGTTTCTAGTAAGACTGATCACTACTATGTATTTATTAGACGTTTCAATGTTTGTGAGAAAATAAGAGAAAAGAAATTAAGGACCAAAGTTTTCAATATTTCTTTCTGTATTTTTTCTATTCTGTACCTCAGATTCGAGACAAAATGAGTCGCGACCTTAAAAAGTAAGATTGTTACCTTGTGGGTTTAAGAGATGCAGTAGTAACAGTGACTGTTGTGATCAGCAGAAATCGTAGAAAAAACATCATGCAAGTAGATCAGACTGTAAAAAGAAATATTTTAACGTAGCTATTACATTATTTGTAAAAATCTGGAGCACGGAGGATACCGAAGAAACACTGATAACAACAAAAGGATATGTAAATAGCATACTCGGTATGATTAAGTCTGTTCATGAGAAAATGTGTAAAAGTGCAACATCTCTCTCGCTCATTAGCACCGTCTAAGAGAAATTCAATCTTCAACATAAAGTATTGAAATCAAATATACCGTAGGGACAAAAATATATATCACACCATCAAAATAACGTACATGGCAACTACTAACAGCTGCAACACGGATCTTCAAACTTGCTGTTGTCATTTTTTTCATCTGATATATAGACCAAACACATTACTTTGAAATTATAAAATAAATTCTGTATAATAATGGAAAAAATGTTAGCGTTGTATTACTAATATTGAAAATCAGATTAAAATAGTTTACAATTTTTGTTAAATGGGGTAAAGAAAAAAGAAACTTACAGTCTAGATGTTTAACATAGAGGGTAAAAAATTAGTTCCTATACTTTAGCGTCAGAGAAAAATAATGACATCAATAAAGATGTAGTGAGTCTGCCAACCTCGATTTTTAACTGTTATCCGCCCCCTTTACCTATCTTAATACATGTATAATGGTCTTTGCACATTCTTTAATGTACACATGGTTTTAACACTTTGCACGTTGACACATCTTGAGTTATCAATATGAATGTGAAATACGTAACTCGGATTAAATGAAAATTAAAGATAAAAACATTAAAGATTAAAATACGTCGTTTTGGCCTGTTTAAAAACTCAACATTTCCTTAATTTCATTTTTTTTTTCAAAATAACAAAACATTCAACAACTAGGAAAAAGATCTTACTAAAATATTGCGTTCATTTACTATTAATAGAAGAATAATTATCAAAGGATTGTATTATTATATTAATAATAAGAAATCATAATTTGATCTCAATAATATCTTGAGTACTATATTCATGATACTCATAACAAACTTGTATTGATGTCGAGAGAGCAATAAAGTTCATTTTCTACTGGTTGCTGTAGTATTATTAAGAATTACATTGTTATGTAGTAATTAGAATTCCCTCCGACTTCGGTTGTTCGATAGCCCTTTATTCGAATACCCGGCAATATTCGAAGTAGATCAGAGGTCCCGTTTATATCTCTTTAGAAATTGATTCAGACCCTTTCATTTAAGCGATAACAGTCAGGAAAAAGTTACTTCCCTTACCAAATGTCACGTAAATGGGGGAATAGACTTTACAGCCCGCATAGAATGTTAGCTTATTGAAAAATATAAATGCGTTAATACTGATCGTTCAATTATCATTATAACATGTAAAAATTTACTCATGCATACATCAATTCAATATGAAGACAATAGAACAAAAATACAAAAACAAAGATTGAGAGTTATTCTCGCTACGGAGTGAAACGGGAATATATTTATTAGATTTTCTATAATGCCAGGATAAAAAGCTAGTCTAACTTATTCAAATTTTAATATTTTATTAACACCACTACACACTGAAATTGCCTATTATAAATTTAAATGGTAATTTCTAGTTTTCTGTGTTATTTACTATCATTTAGAAAATTCCGGCGTATTTGTGAATGAAACATGAAAATAAGATTGCCGATGTTTTCTTAAGGTGACATTATGCTCATATTTTCATAGTAAGTTACTAAATTTGATTTTAAAATTTAAAAAATTTAACTGACAAAATGTTTGCCCAAAATTTATTTTTGGGAAAATTTTTTAAATAAAATTAAAAACTGCCTAAAATCTAAAAGACCCCCCTTTTTTTTAAAATAAGCGTACATTTTAATTCAAGGGAATTTTTACGAAATTTCGTTTGATCTCTGCTTATTTATTTTTTATTAATTTAAATTTTTAAAAATAAAAGGAATTAGGGAAAAATAAAATTTATTTGATATTCCATTTCCCCAAAAACCCCTTGGGGAGGGGCAAATGTCATTTTAATGTTTTTTTGAAGCTTAATAGAAAAAAAACAAAAGCATTCTTCAATATTTATGATTTTTTCATTATGCGTAAAAAAAATTTTTAAAAGAACAAAGTGAAGGATAAATTTTTATAAATACCGGAAAAAGAACAAAAAACCATGGGCAAAAATTTTTTATAACTTTGATTAAAACAGACGATAATAAAATGATTTGATATTACAAATCTCTTCTTATGATTATAAAAATAAAGACCTTTTCACAGTAACTTATCTCACAAATAAATAGATATATGTATATATTAAAGCGTCCATGGGGCCGTAACATATTAATTAACAGGGTGCACATGTTGTATATACAAGCGGCACTTGGCTGTGATATCATATATCACCAGGGTGCATTTTTAGAGTTATATCATTACATGAGATAACGTCACTTTGTTAGTTGTCAAAATATTTATGGTCCATATTTGGTGATGGATCATCCTAGGGACTTTATTGGTCATGCCTTTGATACTCCAGAGTCCTACCAACTGGCACAGTCAAGAATACGTAAACTTATAATTCAGGTAATAACGACTTTCTGTGTACGTGTTTCACAACTCGATTTCTTTTTTTTTGTGATTTAAAAAAAATGATAAGAAGATTATGAATTAAAAAAGTATCAATTGAAAATATCACTTTACCAGCTTAAATATGTACGTTTTTTAAAGTGCCTTTTTTGCCGACACAAATAGTTTTCAGTCATGTACATTCAAATTTTTTTTTACTTTTTATGCCTTAACATTTTTGTAATTACATAGATTTTTATTGTTGTTTTTCTCTGTCTCAGTAATGCTTAAATCAAAGTAATTTTAAATCAACCAGTATCTTGCAATTAATTATTACACAGCCGTTTTTCGAAACTACAGAAAACTTACATTTTTGAAACTCAAAATATCTTTTGGGGCATTGTATATTAGCAGAGATATAGATACATTATCTACATACCTGGTATTAGCAAGTAAGTACGATTTAACTGCCTGGTTAACTTTTTTCAATATTAAGAATCTAACGAAAGTGGTAATCATGATCAGTTACCCAGCCAAATGATCTACTATTAAAACAAATCGTTAACCTTATTATAGTAAAAAATGTATTCATTCGACCATCCTTTTTATGTAATATCTTATTCAATTATACAAATTTTTATCTTTATATCGCTCTATTTATGTACTTTTCGTACGGCAAGACCATCGATCTCCCAATACTCATCCAAAGGGCACAACTTGCAACGGTTTTTAAAAATAAAGCCCAACATACAATTGGCGAAGAAAGCGAGACACTTTTATTTAAAAACTTAGAAATTCGTTCCAACAAAGTGTTGGGTTTGACTATAGAAAGGCATTGTTAAGGCGCTTCATAAACACAAAATATTTGGTTGGCATCAACTCGAAAGGAAAGACCCATAAAGTCAAACATTTCTATTCAAAAAAAAATTATCCTTTTTGAAAAATTTTTAAAACGTGTTTTTTTCAAAAAAGGATCGAATTAAAGAAAAGGGAAAAAATTTTTTTATCTTATAGTGAAAATATTTTCACACATTATTACAAAAGGTGCAAATATATCATTTGGGTTGCTTCCTTGCCCCAAGGTCAAAATTTTTTTACGAGATAAAAAATGCGGACCCCAACACACAAACGACAAAATTTGAACGGAGGCCCTACCAGGGGAAAATAGCAAATTTTTTAGGTATCTCTTACGTCCCTTTCACCAGATTAAGCAAAATTAAACATTTACACATTACACAAAAGCATTGATCACTTAGTTAAGATTCATCCTCATATTTGTTAGTATGACGCAATTAAGACAACTTTGCAAGGTCCTCCAGTGCTCCTTGCAGCTTGTTCTTGTTGCATGTTCGTTTGGGCGTTGCGTTCATTGAACGCCGCCTTTCCTAGTTGATCTTGTTTATCATATTGCATACCCTGATGTCTCAGATATGTGTGTCTGTGTTCTCAGTGTTTATCAGTTGAATTAGATGTGTTATCGCTATTTTTTGTCCCCCGCCTTTTCGAAGAAAAAAGGGGGATATAGAAATAGGTTCCGTCCGTCCGTCTGTCCGTCCGTCCGTCACACGTTCGTGTCCGGTCCATAACTTTGTCATTTATGAAAATTATTTGAAATCACTTGGCACAAATGTTTATTATAATAAGACGAGGTGTCATGCGCATCAACCAAACCCCTACCTCAAGGGTCAAGGTCGCACTTGCTCATTCAAGGTCAACATTGTCTATATGACTATATGTGTTGAGGGTATATGTCGTGTCCGGTCCATAACTTTCTTATCTATAAATGAATTTTGTAAATACTTGCCATAATTGTTCACAAGAATAAGACAATGTGTCTTGTGCAAAAACCTGTCACCTACCTCCAAGGTCAAGGTCACACTTGGAGGTCAAATACTTACATAGTCTGTTACAGGGTATATTATGTGTCCGGTCCATTACTTTTTCATAGATCAAAAGATTTTGAAAAAACTTCACACAAATAGTCACTATAACAAGAGGATGTGTCATGCGCAACACCTGCATCCCTACCTCCAATGTCAAGGTCAAAAATTAACATAGTCTGTTATAGGGTATATTTTGTGTCGGATCTAGAACTTCTTCATAGTGCAAGGGAATTTGAAATAACTTGGCACAAATAGTCACAATAATAAGACGATGTGTCAAGTACAACACCTGCACTCCTACCTCCAAGGTCAAGGTCACACTTAGAGGTCAAAGGTTAACAGAGTCTGTTATTTGGTATATTTTGTGTCCTATCAATTACTTCTTCATAGATTAAGGGTTTTTGAGAAAACTTGGCACAAATAGTCACAATGATTAGATAATATGTCATGCGTAACATCTGTGTCCCTACCTCCAAGGTCAAGGTCACACTTAGAGGTCAAAGATTTACATATTCTGTTATAGGGTATATTTTGTGTCCAATCTTTAACTTCTCTATAGTTCAAGGGATTTTGAAAATACTTGGCACAAATAGTCTCAATAATAAGACGCTATGTCATGCACAACACCTGCTCCCCTACCTCTAAGGTCAAGGTCACACTTAGAGGTCAAAGCTTAACATGATAGATTTTTAAATTCTGTGTTTCATTTTATTTTTTTAACAAATTAATTGTTGCATTTGCAGATCTAGCATTGATCATTTGATCATTATTTTGGACTGAATGTCCTGAGTTCCATACCTCAATCTTTTGAAATAGCACAATTTTATGCTTCATATAAAACTTTCCGAGGCGGGGGACGTTGGTAGCTCTGGTACAAATTCTTGTTGTTATAGAATTCATAAAAGAAAAGATGTAGTGTTTGTATCATGTGCAGTACAATGTGATTATTTAAGCAACGTCTTATTATGGCTTGTCTATCGCTATCCCTTTCCCAGTCGTCACAACTAAATCCCAGAAGAAAATGAGTCAACGAGTATGTTCTATTTACGATATCAACGTAACTAATACAATCACTCTATTAAATGCACTGTTTGGGTATACAATTTAACTCGCATACATTTTCAATAGAAAAGTCTCCAAGCTATGATAAAACGGTACTTGTGAAACAGGACATATCCAAATATATGTATATACGTACACGTATATGTATCGGAACATTTAAGGGCTCTATAAAGAACTCGTATATTAAAAGCACAACATGGATACTGCAGAATCCTTTACGTTGCTGTAAATCAAACCTTCAATCCTTCATTATTTTTTTCCATAAAAGCAAGACATTATGCAATAAAACAGATTCGTGAAAAGTAAAGTAACACATTACGTATACATTATGAGCGAAACTTTTTGAAAGTATATTAAAAATAGCGATAATTATTGTTTGCTATCTAAGTTAACAAAGATATCGGTGCATAAATGAACTTTTGAGTTTAAAACCACCTGCTTTAAATAATCAAGCATTTAGTTTTAAATATTTTAACAAAGAATATTGATCGAAAGGGGTTTATGTGTTTATAAACATGTTCATCTACATTTGGACACAGTCAAACAGCTAATTGTGCTATGGCCGATTCAGATTCAGATAAATATGCATTTCTATATATATCCGCTATTACAGAAAGTCCAAAAGGTAAGCAATTACTTTTTTTGGACTTTCTGTAATAGCATATGTGTATAAAAATGCAAATTAATATAAAATGAACTTGCTTATCTTACAACGTACGTTTCGTAATAAATATGTGTTTAGGAATTTTCATTTGCTTTCATTACTATATTCCTGAGCTACTATCTGTTTTGCACCTAATCTTGTAATGTCCTTGAATCTTAATTAAATGATAAAATTGTTTATAGTGAGCATTTATTTTTCGTTTACACCACAAGTGGAAATATAAGTCTAACAAATATTTCTCATATACGATATAATTGACTTTTTAATGGTATGGAGCAAGTCACTATGAAGCGTGTTATTTTTTGTTAAATCTTTCATTATTGCATTAATACAGGTGCAATATATGCGAACAATGTATCAAAGAAAAGACTGTAATAGATTTATTAATGTATACGCACAATGTATTGCATAGTTTACTGTATTAAATATTCCAGATGCAATATATGCGCAAGACGTATCACAAAATGTACAGTAATAAAATATATAATTGAAATATATGCGGACAATATATCACAGAACGTACTGTAATTGATTAATATACAGATGCACAATATGCAAAGAATGTGTGACAGAACATACTGTAATAAATTAGAAAATGCAATATATGCAAACAGTGTATAACAGAACTTATCGTAAAAAATGTATGACACTAATTGTGTATACCAGTCTTGCTTGTTAAAATCGCATATCATTTAACTATGTTAAATTGACAATGAAATAGCATGTAGTTTACGAAAATCGATGTGGCCTAACTGTTTATATAACGGCATTCTTTGTTTGCGTATTTGAAAGTCACATATTAAACAATTATACATAAAGATGTGTTGGAAGTACACTATAGGCAGAATTCGTTGAATTATTCGAATTTTTTTTTAATTTACCTTATTTTTGACACATCAACCTGACCTTTCATTAAAAATGCATTTCCTTACGATTTCGGTAACAAAAGATTCTACAAGGGTAAATGGTAGTGATATTTTTCAAGATAAAAACATTGAAAACAATATATATTGTATACTATTTCTGTCTTGCATATGTAAAAGCTTAACCGTTATAATTTACAGATATGTTGTTATTTCAATCAATTTACCATCAAAAAGAGAAATGAAGAATCCCAAAAAACACACAAAACGACAAAAACTGAAAATGTTGCATGCTATCATTCACACCTCCTAGCACCAGCTTAAGCAGTATTCAACATGAAATAGTAAAATTTAAAGTGTTGAAACATCCTCAGGTGCGTTTTCTTGTTGCTGACACGAATTAATGAAGCCAAATTTGTTTGGTGTCCACTTGTGTATTTTAATATATTCATTTATAGACAAATAAACGATTGCTGTTTGAATTAGTCTCTCCTCTTAAATTCAGTTGTCCTTCTTAGTGCAAGTTTTAATGGGGGGTGGGGAATTAAAGATGCGAGAGATATCAATTTTGTGTTCACAATTTGGATATCAACATCATAATTACCCTTAAAAAATAAATAATGTTTAATCATATACTTTTCCTGTGATATGCTTATGTATAATCAAAATACGCCATTGAATATCTGATTACAACTTTTATTCTGCATGCAAAGTAAGTTGGTTTTCAATGATTTTACATTCAAGTCTGGTTCTAACGTAGAATTGCTTCTTTCTTTGTTGTTTGAACAATGGTCATGATGTTCATTTTTACATTTAAAGAATCAAAAACACAAATGTCAAGACCAGCGCTATCGCGTGAGCCCTTCTTTAAAAAAGATAAACTATAACTGTTATACTACTTCTCTTCATAGAATATGTCCTCCGGATATTATTAATACGCAATTGTGCGTACATATTTTCAATACGTATAAATATTTAAAAACGTATTTGGCAATTTTGCATACAATGGAATCACTGAGGTGTGTATGAGCACGTTTGGTAAGAAACTGTTTTATTGTATTTTAGAATTACGTTTTTTCTTTGTCCAATGTCATTTCTTCGTTAAATATAAAACGATTTTTCTGTCATGTAAAATTTTAACAATTACATGTTTATCATAACACTCAACCATTTTTCTATACATTTAGTGAACGCAATTGCATTTTGATTAACTAAATACCGTTGTCATACAAAGTAGTTCTTACTATTACATAACGCGGTAATAGCCACAAAAGAAGGGCAACATTTCACAGCAAAATAAAGATAAACGAAAAAGATATGGAAACATTCGGGCTAACAAATGTGATATGGTTTAGAAAGATATTCAAGGATCAACTTTCAATGATGAGCTATCAACATTCAGATCAATATTCGCTATTCGGATATTTCAGCACATTTTAAAACAAATGTTGTGCTAGACATTCAACAATCAGCTAGAAATACAAAATTTGAGCAAGACAATCGACATTCAGCTCAACATTGGACATTCGTTAAATTTAGATTATAATTTGAAACCAAATTTGTGCTAAAATCCAACAATCAGCCAAATAATGAAAACATCCAATTTTGAGATAGAAAATCAATATTCAGCTAAACTTTCGATATTGAATTTCGTCAGATTACGCTATAATTCAAACTGAATGTTGAGTGAGACAATAATTTATCAGCTAAACAATCAAAGTATCCAAAGTTTAGCTAGTCTGTCGACATTCAGCTCACCATTCGATAGTTTTTGTGAATGATAAGATTTCGAAATGAACGTTGAGCTAACAAATCATTAATACGGGAAGTCAGTCGAGAACCGAAATAATCGCGTTAAGACATGGCGGGACATATAATTGTGACCCTGTAAATGTTGAATCTTGTCACAAATGTAGATGATAAATTTTTACATCGAAACTTTCTTAGTCTTAAGCAAAAACCAAAATTTCTGCAAAGCCATAAAAATCTATTTTTGTTTATTGAATCCTTTCAGAGAACTTATGGACATTTTTCACACAATGACTAATTTGAATTATTGTGTTCAATGCTCAAACCGATTCTCAAATGGAGTGGAAATATACGGTACTTTATATTCGGATGTTTTGGAGCAAGTTTAATATTGTTAAAATTTCTTGGGTGTTAATACTTTTGTAAATGATTGTGTAGCTTTGGGGGAATATGGAAGTACACATTAATTTCATTTGAATACCTCATCAACTTTCTGTTACGTACGTTGATTAATATCTATGCATAGACATTTTTTCTTCTTTGTGTATATGGACAAAAGCACAAAGATGGTATAAATGACAAATAATCGGAAGAATTTGGAGATCAAAGCCATTTCATACAAAATATGTTTATAATTATTTCTTCAAAAAGGCCGATTTATAATGTGTATAAAAAGATATTGTTTACTAACCTTGAATTCAGAGTCACCTAAATTAACATGTTTAGAAATAATATTAGATAAATAAACAAACGAAAAATAATTTTCCTCCAAAGCATTTATTAATAATTAAGTTGATTGTAGCCGCACATTTATGCAAAAATCAATCTTTACATTTTTTCTTTATGTTTTATTTTTATACGATGTAACATACTTCCACGTCGGTTTTCCAAATCCTTATTTAATTGTTCTATCTATATTTTTTGTGTATTGTCTATTGCATTCACCCTGTCCCGTGCCCTTTCATGATCAACCTTTTACTGAAAACAATTTTCTGCTATTTATAAACTGATTGTCACCGACATCGAATAAAAAATCTTTATGACCGATTTTAAAAGGTATTTCTATTTGTAATATACATTGCAATACAAGATACATTACTCAGAGATTTACTTTTATGTTTAGAAAAACTATTTAAAGTTCTATTTTGAGAGAAGAATATTTCAACAAGCTTTTACTTAACTTGAACTACTTGTTTTTGTAATTGCCATAAATTTCAGTTCAGTGTTAAATATGTTAGTAGGAAATATATACATAAAAGTGCCTTAAGTATACCATTGATATTTAGGTGTACCTAACGGAGTCAGTTTTACGTTAATATTAATATTCCATTTTATGTTCAATACCCTCTCTACTGTCTGTTTCGTTTTTGCGTCAATATCAGAGTATATTCACTTTTTCCCTAAAATAGGTTGCTTTAAATTTTTCTAAAAAGTATTTCATGTAAATCCACCAGAAGACTCGATATTATTGATAATTGAACATTGTCATTATTCTAAAGAAACATTTAAATTAGTAAAACGCAAAAATAATATAGCCTTATAAATCATGAATTAAAATTGATGTGATATGATCTGAAAATAAATATTACCCTTGGCTGTCGCTAAGCTCTTTCTTTCATTCAATTCTTTTATTCATAGCAAACAGCTAACAAAACAACAAGAACTTTTCATTTTTTTTTTGTAATAAACAAATACAAGTATGAGTACAATAACAAGACTGACAAAGTTTTAATCGTACTTAAAAAGTAATGCTGTTGCAATTATTATCATACTGTTATACATTAAAAATGCAAGTGCCAAAAAAGAAGAATAACAGTTTAATTCTTTTTTATAATAAGCCAATTGATATGGTCTTTAAATAGATGTGGTGTTTAATCTTAATTTTAAATTGCCTGTGTGTAACAGTTATTCAATATTAGACCTTTATTCAGAGATATACTGTTTTGTTTAATATTTTTGAAACTCAAACGTGAGACACAGGCGGTCAGCTCATTTTTCAATAATGGTGAAAAAATCTCATCTTGATAATCAAAAATGAAATAGCTATTCTGCACCTGTTTACTTTTTATAGTATTTAATGATAATTTGACCATTTTTGACAAGACAAAAGTGCTGAACGCCTTTTACTTGATAGACGGGAAGTCCTTTAGCTTTCCTTTTACGTAATTTGATTTCTGTTTTAAGCCTTTTATTTTTGTTCAATTTTTATTTCATTTATTTTTTTTTTATATTTACATTTATTTTTTTTTATTTTTGGGGGTGGGGGTTGATGTATTATTATTCATTTTTGTGTGTTTTTCTCTTTATTTGTTGCTTCAAAGAATTTTATTCCTTCAAGTGCCTTTATCTATGCAATTCCGTTTATATTAAGATACATTTATATCTCCATCGAAGTGTTCCATCAAGAACACTTTAAAATAAGGACGTAGCTTATTCATTAAAGAATGAATCTTAAGCAAAAGATTAATTCTCCCCACTTGAAATAAAGAATACATGCTTCTTAGATGCATAAAATATATTGATAATTAATTTGATCATTATGATTTTTATTATTAATGACCTTTAGATACGTTTTAAGCAATCAATTCCTTAGGTCGCGTGACGATATTTACAATTTGATGTATTGCTGTTTACTAATCACATCATTTAAGAATTTTCTTTGATGTGAGTCTGTTGATCCTAAAATGTAACAAACTAATAACAAACAGAAAAAAACATAGATAAATATGAATTTACAATCTAAATTTAGATACAATTCAACAGGAAGCATAGTAAACAAGAGCCCGGTTTGAGCCGGGTGATGCTCCCTAAAAAGGATTTGGACACAGGAAAGTACACCTCTTGTAGTTTCAGAGTTATGTCCCTGGAAAAAGTTCAAATACAATAATTCTAAAATTAGGAAAGCAGAGTTACTGTTCTTTGCACTGCACTTCTTATCACTGTTCTCTATCAACTTACAAAGTTTCTTGTTGATATCTCTTATGGTTTCCGAGTTATGTTCTGGACAACTTCAAAAAGTAAAAATAAACAAAAGGCAATAACTCCAGAATAAGGCAAGAGTTATGATTCTCGTGCACTGCACATCTACCAATTGAGATACATCTACCTACAAATTTTCATGTTAATATCTTTTATAGTTTAAAAGCTATGCCCAGTACAAGATTTTTCTAAAAGGGGAGATAATTCAAAAATGAGGCTTAACAGAGTTATGGTTCTCTTGCACTGCACTTCTACTCAATGAGATCTATCTACCTACAATATTTTAATTTGATATCTCTTATAGCTTTAGAGTTATGTCCAGACAAAGTTCAAAGTGTTGAAATTAACAAAGGGCAATAACTCCAAAATTAGGAAAAAAGAGTTATTGTTTTTATGCACTGCACATCTACACATTGAGATCTATTCACCTAAGTTTCATGTTGATATCTCTTATAGTTTTAGAGTTATGCCCCGGACAAAATTTTCTACAAGGGGAGATAATTCAAAAACCGGGCAAATAGAGTTATAGTTCTTTGACACTGCACTCCCCCTTAATGCCCTCTACCACTGTATGAAGTTTAAACAAATTATCTCCTAGTGTTTTCAAGTTATGCTCCGGACAAGAAAACGGACGGAAAGACGGACGTTCTAACAGGAGAGTAATTATGTGGCTACTCCATTGTTCTCTCTATTGTTCTTTTTAGCCACACAAAAGAAAATAGCCACATATAAGCATTACGGAATGAATGACATCAAACAGAAAGAACAGTTACCTATTGTTCCTCTTGCCACATAATTACTGTCATGTGAGTGCGGACAGACGGACGGACGGACAGACGGACAGACGAACAAGGCGCCGACTATATGCTCCCCCGAAATTTTTCGGGGAGCATAATAATGTCAGTTCTATGACTGGTTTTTATAAGGTACTTATCACTTTATATATGTCTGAAAAAAATCAAAGGGAAAAAAATTAGTTTTAAATATTTTGAAATATACTGTTATTCAAATTAAGAAATACAATGTTTAAATCACATATTTAAGTGTATATAAATTTATGTATTTTGATTTTCTTTTCTCTTTTTTTTTTTTTTTTACTTTTTTTTCTCGTGTTATCAATAAGGTATTTTTCCTTTTGTTCTGGTTTGTATATTTTGTATGAATCTCGAAACATAGTATAATGCTTGTGCTGCACTTTGAGCGTGTCAATGAAAACTGTAAAATGTTTTTGTATCTAATAAATAAAATATTATATTTGTGTTGCTTCGGTACTAAATTTATTGAACCCTCAAGAGAGACTCGTACAATATTTTATTTTCAACTCGTCCAATAAACTCAATATTGAACCTAAACTCTTTCAATGTTAATTGAAGTGTCTGACTGGATTCAAGACGAGATAGAAATTACGTATTCAGAAAAGATCACAAAAATGGCAAGATAAGAAACGTTGCAGAAAAGTTCTGGTTGTAAGCTACCGTCAACGCCCCATATCACTTTTTTAAGTTTAATGCAACGTTAACACACTTTACACAAGTTTTGATTACGGAATTAAAAGGCATTTGCAATTGTGTTTATATTGACGATGAAGACAAAATAGCATTCCCAGACATCTCAGATGTGTTTTGTCTGTGTACCCCTTGTTGATGAGCTGAATCAAAAGGTTATGGTATATGAGTTTTAACTACCTTTGTAGTTATAATTTCGCAAAAGGAAAAACAATAAAAGTTTGTTTTTGTTTTATTTTTTCACTTTCATAGGTGCCAATCTAACATTGATTTAATTTTGTACGATAAAATGTGATTTTTTTCAGCAACAACAGTACCTGTAAAAAGAAATGTTCATGTATTTATAAGTATATGTATCAGAACACTTTAGTGCTCTTGGTAACTCCTATATTATAAAATTAAACATGGGGGCGGTAATTTAAGTTGAATGAACCAGCAGTTTTTGATGATTTCGTTTTGAGAGTATGACATTTTTAAGAAGAAGATATTTTATAAAAGCTAACCATTTTTTGACAAATACATTATATTTACATAATGGGGAGATTACGGGTACGTATTCACTTACCGTTTAAAGAAATCATAAAGATTAATTATATGATAATAATGATTTGCTATTTAAGTTAAGCATGATACCGGTGCAGAAAAAAAAACCTTTTCAAATTAAAACTACCTGCTTTTGAATTTGTATAATAATCAAGCTTTAAGGTGTTAATATTTGAACAAAGAATATTGATCGAAATAGACTTATGTGTTTACAAACCTGGTTAGCTACATTAGGACATAAACAGTAAACCTTGGTATAACTGATTCGAAAAGGTAATTTCGTTTCTCTTTTCTCTCTTTCCGTAAAAGAAGATGTGTATTAAAATGCATATGTATCGTCTATCTTAAAACATTTTATTGTCATAATTGTGTGCGTTTTGTCATTTTCATTTGTTTTTTATTTTTGATATTTTGAGCTACTTTCGGTTTCACACAAGTTTGTGTTGAATTTTCAATTAGTGATAGAATAGTTTAAAGTGCACACATTTTATATTATAACTTAATTTGAACCATGAAAATGTCTTGTTATGTAGTATTTATTATTAACAAAACACAATTTTTATGCCTGAATTATTTTATTAAATAACATGTTTATAATTATTATCCCCATATTGTGTTTAATGTTAATTTCCCACAGGCCACTGAAAGTTATTTATATTGTTATTTCAATCGCACCATGTGACTAAGTGAAAAATCTGGTCACAAAATATATTTTCTAAATCATCATGAAAAAAATCATTTTTGATCGGGGTAATAGAAAAATAAAACATTGGTATGTAGGTAACAGTAAAAATTTCATCCCTCGTAAAAAAACTGTTTTTAGCTGACCTGAGCTAGCTCAGGGTGAGCTTTACGGATCGTTAAATGTTCGTCGTCTGTCGTCCGTCGTCCGTCCACAATTGTCCGTTAACACTCTAGTCGTCACATTTTGGCCTCAATGATCACAAACTTTGTCAAGATGCTTGTCTAGATAATTGATCGGATGAGTTCGAACATGGGTCATCTCGGATTAATAACAAGGTCACAGGAGTTAAAAATAGAACATCTTGTTTACACACTAGTGGCTACCCTTTTATTTAAATAAGCTGGAAATTGGTCTAAAAGTTTGCTTTGTATTTCTAGGTTGAATTCGAATATGAGTAACCTGGGGTCAAAAACTAGATCACACCGCCTAAATATGGAAAAATCTTGATAACACTTTAGTTGTCAAATTTTACGCAACTGTCTTCAAACTTGGTCAGGATGCTTGTCTAGATAATTGCTAGAATGAGTTCGAACATGGGTCATTTCGGATGAAAACATAGATCACAGGAGCTAAAAAATAGTAAATCTTGTTAACATTCTAGTGGCAGCTCTTTTGATTTAAATATCCTGGATATTGGTCTGAAAGTTTGTTTTGATGATTTCTAGGTCAAGGTTGAATATGGGTCACCTGGGCTAAAAAAAATAGGTCACATGGCCTTAATATGTAAAACCCTTGTAAACAGACTAGTGGTTACTTTTTTACTCACCTGTCTTGAAACTTGTTCAAGATGCTTGTCTGGGAAATTGCTCGGATGAGTGCGATGGGTCAGGTGAGCGATCTAGGGCCATATTGATCCTCTTTTACAGTATTTTCCAATGCAAATATGATAATTTTACTGTTACCAACAAACCCATGTGTTATTTAAAAAATACAAAAAGCACTGTAAAAAATTTTTTTGTGCTGAAATTTGATATTTTGCCTATTCCAAGGGCAAATGATTTAAATTCGAGTTAGTTATGCGTTACATTTCTTCTTTACATGTAGCTGACTTCCTATCGATTGATTGTGAAACGTTTAACTTTCAAGAATTGGTATCATTAGTATGTATATTTTAACTTATTAAAGGGTATGTCAATTTAAAAGGGAACCCATATTTATTTTTAAAAAATTTTAGTCTTCGAAAATAAACTGAATGATGGGAAAACTTAGGTAAAATGTGGTGCCGGGTTTAAGGCTGTACTGGGGGTGGGGTACTTTCGTCTCCATAATATCAGTAAAAGGAAGTTCAAAAGTTGAATTTATTTCGTTTTGAATTTTGAAAAGGGATAAACAGAGAATGTTTTGTCACCTGCTTATCTATCAGGTACATGTTGTTTTTTCTTTTTTTTCCTTATTTTCTTTTTGTTTTTCTTGTTATAGGTCAGACAAAATGTCAAAGAAGACAGCTCTGTCCGGAAAGTCGTCATGTGAAAGAAAATCTGCTTCCTCTGGAGTTGACAGGTACAAAAAAAAACAGCTTCATTATGTTAGGACTAAAGAGTTGAACGTTCATCCCTTCAAAACGTTTTGCGTTTATCTCACATCTATACATCGAGATTGAATGTGTTTGGTTATCTTAATCATCGTTATTAGGATTATTTACCAACCGTCAATTATAAACATTACGTTTTAATTCTCCCGTGAAGACTTAACAGTTGTTTTGAAAACTCAATTATGCCAAATGCCGTTTCTATATTTTTGCTTTTATTTCAAATTTATATCAAATCATTCTTTTACACATGGTTTATTTAACGTTCTTTTTCAAAGTTTTGTTTTTTTTACTTGACTTTATTTGGGTTTTCAACATCAAATTAGTAATGTTTTAAGACCCGTTCTTGCAGTTAGGCAATATATTTATATATCTATGTGCTGTCAAAACAGTCAATTTAGTTTTGATTGAAACATTTGTATAAAAATCTGTTCTTTTAGATTTCTTGATACAAACTTTCACTTTGCATTTATTTTAATAGTACAGAATAACTAAGAATCTTGTCTCTTCTCTTGCGCAGTTGTTAATGTGGTCACTAATCCTTATGATTCTTACTGATTTGTTGTCTATCAACTGTCATGCATTTGCTTAGATCGTTGGCTTCATATATTCTTCGTTGCATCCACTGCATATACTTACATAAATTACGAACGAACGAATGAATGATGAAATATACATTAATATGTTTATTTATTATTATTATTAATTATTTATTATTATTATTATTATTATTATTATTATTATTAGATACATATTTATTTTGGAGAGTATGTAACGAGGATTTTAACTAAAAGTATATCTAGGCATGTATAAACATAATTAATGTTAGGAATTGACTTTATTCATATATCCATTTCTCAGGTTGCCTCAAAAGAAAACTGGAGGGAAACAAGAACGGCTTCTCAATGTTTGTCACACCTCTGCCTCTCAGAATAAACCTTT
>NW_026865051.1:0-13998 GCF_026571515.1 Ruditapes philippinarum
GAAAGAATAATTCTTTAACGGAAATTATCCAAATCAAAATTAAAAAGGTTTTCCTTAAGTTTATAAAAACGAATCGGTTTAAACAAATCCAGCCATTTACTTATTAAAATTTCTAAATTGACAGTGTAATCAAATACTCTTAGACGAATTGTTTTCAATTCCATTAAAACTTCTGCGAGAATAAAAGAATGGATGTAGACGATCCTTTATATTTAAAGTAGACTGGCAGGCAGGCCTAAGAGTACAGAGAAATCGAATCTCTAAAGAAGGTCCAAAACGGCAAGATTGAAAATGTTGCAGGCTCGGTTGGCCATCGGTTGATGCAAGGCATATCCTGTCACTTACGACTTTATGTCAGACCTACTGTGTTCCGTGGTCTTAGTGAAAGTCACGAATACTTTAATTAATAAAATTAATTCAAATAATTCTCCGGCTGTTGATGTACAAGACTAAAAGCTTCGAGTTTCGAGGGGAATTTCTGTGGCGATGGGAAAGCGACGTCTAAACATTATTAGCACGAATTTTCACGACAAACTAAATTGTGTTCACTTTTATAACCCTATTACAAAGGTGACTTAATATGGTTTGGAAACACAAGTCGTCCTAGAATTAAAGTGACACAGAGATTTCACCTTACAATACATGTTTTAAAGTAAGCCTGGTGTATGCATATTTGTTTTACTAGTATTTGTAATCATGGGCTTTGGATTGCCAGATATAGATTTCTGTACCTAACCGTAAAATGTTTGTGTCATTTCTATTTGGGCGCCGCCATTTTTAATGTAACTCAATGATAATCGGCGGGGTATTCCGATAAAGGAACAATTGCAACTTTTTATGAGGGCTATTCGTTGCCAAAAATCCAGGCTTTGAAACTTGACAATTCATACTTCGGTTCTACTAAACAGATTAGTAAAAATCTAATTGTCGATCCGAGATTTACATACTGCACTGGTATTAAGCGTTTTGATTATCTGCGATTTGATAAAATGGAAGCTGTAAACATGCCACTTAGATAAATTGCAAACTGCTTTTAGAAATGTATAACTTCAAATATGCTACATGTAGAAATGTAAACGATAGAACGTACGCAACACGTTTAATGCTGTGCATCATGACGTTGAGGATGTAACTGCATCGGTTTACACTCTCAGATTGACAACACCGCACTTTCCTTTTACAATCTAATGCGATTAACATTTGTAAACGATTTTGCAACTTCCATATATGGAATTATCACGGCAATAGACGAAAATTAATAGGCGGAGCCAATTTTCACGAAAGCAGAATATAAAGAGAGGTAACTCTTGCTGGTACAGAAATATTTCTGTGTGTGTGTTTGCGTTTGTTTACCCTTGCCACCGGAAAGAGACCATATGGGCGAGCCTATACTTCATTTATAACCTAATAATAGATGAGCTGCAGTTTCTTTACTTATTGTTATATCCGTACATGTGTTATGTGCATACCATATCCCCCATGACAGGATAGTCTCTACGTACAACCTCTGCCATGGGAGGAAGATGGGGCAATCCCATACTAAGTTTAAAAGTACTAAAATTTAATTATTAAAATGCACTTATTTTAAAAATGGCCAAGACGTTTATAGAGGTTACCGTCTTTTATAACAGGTCGATTTAATAAGAAGAAAATTTCAATATTTACATATAAAATTTACAGAATTCGCATACAGGCATGTCAGGAACGTTTTCTGACCAATTCAATGAGGGCTCACTGTGATTTATATTGGTTTCTATATTAAATGTTATAAACCGAATACATTGGGATGCATATGATTAATTACATGTTTGTAATTAGCAGAATTTGTTATAAATTTTGTAAATTTTGTAAGTTCTACCGAACACCCGCTTTATAAGAGTAATTTTGATTCGTTTAGAGATGATTGCCTCCTTTGTCCTCATTGGTCTAAAATTCGTTGTTTCAAAATAAGGAGGTCAATCCGATTTTGTTAAAATTTCTGCAAGATTTGAGTTGACCTATTTTGACAAGTTTGTCGCGCGGACTGGAAAGAAAATTTAGCGGGTGCCCGTTGCATTCCAATGTATACGTGTTTTTACCAACTTTGATTCTAAAATAAAACAGATATCGTAGTTAAAACGTGGTGGAAAAGGCCTTATCTATTAATCACTGTCTCATGGTATATAAATTATTATGCATTTAGATATCACACATAATAATTAATCTTCTATTACTTAAACAATTCATAGAAGAATAAGAAAAAATTCTAAGTCCCAAATATGGCTAATAATAATAACTTGGTTACCCATAATGTGATGAGATCTTTTTGTAACTTATTTAAGAAAATCTCATGCTTGAGTGAACCCGTGATAAACGTATTGCTCCATATGGGGCACGGGTTCACGTATACTAGTATTAACTATACTAGTTTATATATACAATTACAGGACTAAAAAGAAAAAGATAATAAATAACAACACGGGGGGGGGGGGGGGGGGGAAAGGTATATATACAATATGGAGTCTTTTTTTGACATTATGGGTAATCTGTAGCCAGCACCTCCCAATTTTGAATTAACCATGAGACTGTATGGTAAAATAGTCTAGTGCACAGCCTATTTAAGAAATTATTGAAGTAAAAATATTATAACAATAAAAATAATTAATAAAGAAACTTCTTTATAGCACCGTTTCACGGCCACTTATTAGGGCCACTTTTAAAATAAACACTTAAAATAAGTTTTGTACACTTTATACAATGGCTGTGCACTGACTCAAAAATTTAAAAAATAAAACTATATATCGATACATATTTCAAATTATATAAAGCTGTTATAAATTTCACAAACATCGCATTACAGTTGACTTTGAATATATCCTCTGATTTTGTTAAAATCATTCTAGTACAGGATATTTAATAATGCAAAATTGGTTAAGATATAATGTAACAATGTAACAATGTTTATACTGATAATGAGCGTAATAATATGCAAAAACTAACGTTGGCGAATTAACATAATCCCATATATAAGGACACAAACCACTTTTTTGTCATCTATATTACATGTATTTTGTGCCTTCTAACGTTACAACGGTAGGTCTCATCCCGATACGGAATTAGACCAAACCCGTTGTAGTCTAGAAAATAGTTATTTTAATTTTTGAAGTGACCCAGTTTAAGTTCTCTCTAGTTTTATTGGTCATAATGAAAGTGTTTTTATTGCAGGTGTGTAGTTTTTGTGTGTTATAGGATGACTTTAAAAGTTGTTTTCTTGTGTATTCTCCAGGAACTCATTCGTTGGCGAGGAATTAAAAATGTACTACCCACCAGCAGTCAAGAGTTTTCAAAGTGGTGAATTAAAACAGTGTTACAACAGAATGAAGATTTCTGAAAAAAAGTAGATGGCTAACACGTTATATTTTGGGCCTCATTTGACTTAGATAGTGTTGATGTTTAAAGTTGAAGACAGTATATCATTCATCAGGAACAGTGGAATTGGGAATTAAGCCTCAAATGTGACTGATTTACTATAGAACAAAGAATACGAAAATTCACTAGGCCGACTCCAGTAGTATTTTACATTTAGCAAACAGTACTAGAATGCGATACATGGAAGTCACTTTTGGCAACACGAATAAAGAGAACTGAACAGTAAGCCTGTGCCTTCTTTCTTAAAAGGACTATATTGGATTGTAGAAAACCCCAAATTTTTGACCAAGTGTATAAACACGGAACTATTCAAAGTTACTACCGATATTTCCGTTGTATAACCAAAATCTTGCGAATTTGTCCCATTCTAATGTTGAAATAAATATTCAATGTATCCTAGCATCTCTGTTTACTTCCATTGGGAGGTATTTTGAGTCATAGGACGTGTTATTAAATATATGTAAGCTGGCGTAGGTTAAGGTCTTTTTTATGCATTGTACTGAATCAAAATAACAGCTCTAAAATATGTGTATACATGCTGTCAATAGCTGTTACCTAGACTTGCTGTCTATCTGATCAAAAGCACAGAACTATTTTTATGTACATGAAATACTATTAAGTTTTGTTAGTGATGGCTTTCTTATAGATAAAATAAACACCTAAAAGATGTGGAAAACGGAAACTACGCCGGTGCGTGTTCTTGTTTCCTTCTTGTCGCTGACGGTAAATACCGAAAATGAGCGGATAAATACGTTTATTTACGATGATGAAGTGGTCGGGGAAATGGGCGGAGCTTATTTTATCTCATATTGAAAAACGTTTAAAGCTGGATTATGCTGATTCGAATCATGATGGTTTGACAATGTAAGGCTAAGAAAGTAACTTCTGTTTTGTCGGCGTATACACGAACAATGAGTATTCCGCATGTT
Source organism: Ruditapes philippinarum (assembly GCF_026571515.1). Taxonomy (NCBI): domain Eukaryota; kingdom Metazoa; phylum Mollusca; class Bivalvia; order Venerida; family Veneridae; genus Ruditapes; species Ruditapes philippinarum. The sequence continues at coordinate 4,338 of NW_026865051.1, forward strand.
ATGATGAACACTTTGTATTGCTACTATCAGAAAAACGGTGAATGTTTTGTCGTTTAACAAAATGCCTCCATAACTTTTCAGCTTAAGAATAATTCGAGTAAAAACGGAAGCGTAGACTGATCGTCTGCGTACTTCTAAAAAGTGTTGCGACTGTCATTAATTTTCTTAATACAATATCTTCTTTTCTTAAACAGTAATTAAATATCTAAAATTGTCTATAAATTAATCGTTATATATTACGAGAAAAATCGCACTTAATTATTCGAACATTCTGATTAAAAGGACTGTTCACTCGGCCAGTTTTACTTTAAAAGGTCAAGTTTGGACGCCTGTGACAAGTTTTAGAAAAGACACATAGGGTTGATATTTGGGAAAGCAACACCATAAGAAATGATTGTTGATGTGTATAACACGAACTCCCTCTATTTATTTCAAACTTGACATATTTTGCAGAAAAAAAACACACAAAAAAGAAACACAAACAAAAAAAACAAAAACACAACCAATTTCACAGAAATTTTCCAAAGCTGCCAATTCTAATCCGCTCAAAACACGAAATGTGGAAACGAGTCCAAAATTACCTGAAAGCCGCGAAACGGTATTCCAAGTGTACCCGGGTTCGAGTCCAGGTCAGGCTGCATATTTTCACATGTGTATGTCACAGGGTCAGAAAAATGTGCAGCCTGAACTAAAACTCTTAACATTATATGAAAGGTTGTCTTTTATAAATTATAAGTTCCCTTGAGTATAAATATGATTTTTCCCTTTTTTGAAAATAGCTTGACACCTTATTAATACATGCAGATGAAATATTCATATTGTTTACGGTTGGTATCAACTGATTGTTAATGATACAGATTATATTTCAGTCCTTTTTGTACTTGGTAAATAAAAAAGGAAAATAGCTAAATCAAATACTACTTGATGTACCCACACAGTGACTTACTTTGGTGTCAATAATTTACGTGTATGAAATAAGTAATGGCAATACTATTAGATGAAACCACATACTTAGGTGTCAATAATTTACGTGTAAATCGTAAATCTGGACAAAGATCATGTTCTTTTCTTTAAAGATAATGCTGATATGAAATATTTTCACAAGGAAAGATAATAATAATGACAAAAATAACTGTCTAAAAAGAATAATTATTTGAAAGCTTTCAAACAAAGTATGTTAAAAGAATAGAAGGAACATAGTTTATGACTTAATAACAGATATGGTATTGTAAGGCAACAATTTAGATTTATATGCATATGAGCTGTCAGTAGGACAGCGTGCTCGACTTTTGTCAGTCCTTGAAAGTAAGAGAAAAGCCTAGATAATAAAGTATTTTCTAAGTTCAAAAAGGTTCATAATTCTGTCAAAATCATTGATAGTGTTATGTACCACGGACAGTGACGCTCGCAAATAAGTGTGTGAAGTTTTAACCCATGCAAAAACTTATCCAAAGTGTGACGCTGACGCCGACATATGTGTGAGTACAATAGCTCTTCCTGTTCTTTGAATAGTCGAGCTAACAAGATTCATAGAGAAACTAAGACTTGATTCTTATTAGTCAACACAAAATATCAAAATTGTAATATATCTAAAAAAAACCTAGGCATTTGAATGATAACATTGGCTTCAGAAAACAAGAGCCGGTTGAACCGAATGATGCTCCCCGAATAGGTTTTGGTCACAGAAAAGTAAACCTTTCGTAGTTTCAGAGTTATGTCCCAGACAAAGTTCTAAGTGCAATAATTTCAAACTTTGGAAAGGCAGAGTTACTGTTCTTTGCACTGCACTCATACTCAATGAGATTTATTTACCTATAAAATGTCATGTTGATATCTCTTTTAGTTTCCGAGTTATATCCCGGGCAAAGCTTAAAGTGTAAATTAAAGTGTTAATTAAAGTGATATTTCATTTGTAATTGAAATTTGCAATATATTGATCACTGAAGCATTATCATTACTTAAAATCAATTAGTCTATAATGAAAGGTCTGTATTACCATGAATAATTACGTTGTTAGAATTACGTATGAGACATAAAAACAAACCACGACGGGATTATACATGGAAGTTGTTGGCACGTGATCCGACATAACATAAATTTATAGAGCAGATAATAAAATATTCTAAAAAACAAATATTATCATTCATCTGGATCACCTAGAACTTTATCAGTTTTTTTTCTTTGAAAGAAATATATATGAGAAAATCCAAATAATACATTTCTATGTCATTTCTATTTGGGCGCCGACATTTTTTAATGTAACTCAATGATAATCGGCGTGGTATTCCGATAACGGAAAATTTTTTATGGAGGCTATTCGTTGCCAAAAATCAAGGCTTTGAAACTTGACAATTCATAAAACAGATTAGTAAAAATCTAATTGCCGATCCAAGATTTACATACTGCACTGGTATTAGGCGTTTTGATTATCTTCGATTTGATAAAATTGAAGCTGTAAACATGCCAGTTAGATAAATTGCAAACTGTATTTAGAAATGTATAACTTCAAATTTGCGAGATGAAGAAATGTAAACGATAGAACGTACACAACACGTTTAATGCTGTGCATCATGACGTTGAGAATGTAACTGCATCAGTTTACACTCTCAGGTTGACAACAGCTTTCCTTTTACAATCTAATGCGATTAACATTTGTAAACGATTTTGCAACTTCCATATATGGAATTATCACGGAAATAGACGAAAATTAATAGGCGGAGCCAATTTTCACGAAAGCAGAATATAAAGAGAGGTAACTCTTGCTGGTACAGAAATATTTCAAATTATATAAAGCTGTTATATATTTCACATACATCGCATTACAGTTGACTTTGAATATATCCTCTGTTTTTGTTAAAACGCATTCTAGTACAGGATATTCAAGTAATGCAAAATTGGTTAAGATATAATGTAACAATGTAACAATGTTTATACTGATAATGAGCGTAATAATATGCAAAAACTAACGTTGGGGAATTAACATAATCCCATATATAAGGACACAAACCACTTTTTTGTCATCTATATCTACAAGATTCATAGAGAAACTAAGACTTGATTCTTATTAGTCAACGCAAAATATCAAAATTGTAATATATCTAAAAAAAACCTAGGCATTTGAATGATAACATTGGCTTCAGAAAACAAGAGCCGGTTGAACCGAATGATGCTCCCCGAATAGGTTTTGGTCACAGAAAAGTAAACCTTTCGTATATTCAGAGTTATGTCCCAGACAAAGTTCTAAGTGCAATAATTTCAAACTTTGGAAAGGCAGAGTTACTGTTCTTTGCACTGCACTCATACTCAATGAGATCTATTTACCTATAAAATGTCATGTTGATATCTCTTTTAGTTTCCGAGTTATATCCCGGGCAAAGCTTAAAGTGTAAATTAAAGTGATATTTCATTTGTAATTGAAATTTGCAATATATTGGTCACTGGAGCATTATCATTACTTAATTACGTTGTTAGTATTTAGAATGAGACACAATAACAAACCACAACGGGATTATACATGGAAGTTGTTGGCAAGAGATCCGACATTACATATATTTATAGAGCAGATACTAAATCATTCTAGAAACAAATATTATCATTCATCTGGATCACCTAGAACTTATCATTTTTTTTCTTTGCTTTCTAAGAAAATCCAAATAATACATTTCTGTTTTTTTTTATCAATATTTTAAATACATATTGAAAATGTGCCCATTGTAGACCTATCCACACTAATAGAAGAATAAGTTTATAACGAAAAGTTCTTTTATTGCAATGATATTTTATAAATTTATGAATTTCTTCTAGACGCGCTAAATATTAGCGTTACACTATAAGCGCGTCAATGAAAAAGTGATTCTTTTCTTTAAATTGAATTTATTGAAGTCGTTTATAATATTAATGCTTATTATATTATTTTGTTTATTCGTCCAACAAATTCAGGTATTTCAATACCCATTATTCTTTTTATATAATAATAATAATAATAATAATAATAATAATAATAATAATAATAATAATAATAATATAATAATAATAAAAAATAAATAAAATAATAATGATAATAATAATAACAATACGCGTAAATTTCAATAAAGGCAAACTTAGTGCAAGTAATTGTAAGGACTTTTAATTATATAAAAGTATTTTATTAATTAACATCACAAAGAAAAATATACATTGCGTTGGCGGACTCATTGCATCAATAGCACTAAGCACTTTGACATTTAAAGTAAATAGGTCTTTAATGGAAGGTCTGTAATAGAATGAATAATTAGGTCGATAGTTTTTAGTCAAAACACGGAATATCATAGATGTTGCTGGCAAGCGTTAGATTCATGATATGACATATATTCATATAGCAAATAATAAAATGTTCTAGAACAAAATATTATTATTTGTCATATCAACGTTCGTACTATATCAACTTTATCAATAATCTTATTTCAAGCAATATAAAGAATATCCAAATGATACTTTTATAATGTTTTCATCAATATTTGAATTTTTTTATCGAAAATGTGCCCATTGTAGACCAATTAACCTTAAAAGGATGTACTGTGCAATTTTATCTCAGTACCTTTCTTCTGAAATATAATTTAGATATTACATGTATTAAAGGTGAAATTTTACTACACGAGCACTGATGAGCTGATAACCTTTAGTTATATGATATTTGTTTTATTTAATTATTAAATTTGTTTATTAAAAGTAATGAAAATAGAGAATTTCGGGGTAAAATGGAACTGTGCCCCTTCATACATTGTAACACCAACCATCGCCATCGGAAATGAATGAAATGTTTTCATTTTGTTGGATACGCCGGTTCCAGCCTACTGTGTTTGATCCTATTTCAACACTTCTGGATAACTAACCAACAATTATTAATTTTCCCGGAAATGTTTTGTTCTCATCCCATTTTAGCAGGATAATTATTTCTATTGTGTAAAGTGAACAAAAAGAATAACAAAAAAAAATATAAAAAAAATAAAGAGAAATGAAAAGCGCTGCAACGTTTGTCACTCAAATTGGGCTTAGAATCGCACAAAAATCGCTTCTCATTTTAAATCTTAGAATATTTTACTGTTATTCTTTGTAGATTTTTTCATTTTATGTGCTTCACTTGATCTATGTAAAGTTTTTAAATTTTGTGTTTTAGGCTTTTAAGATACGTGCTGTTCAACCTTGAACCGCTGAACTGTAAAACCTCACTTTAAAGTTTTCTTAATTGCTGTCGGTGATATTCCCTAAGCATGAACAGATCTTTATCATTTGAATAGGCGATATTGATATTATATTCAATGTTAATTAATGTTCTAAAAGTAATTACATTTTTTTCCAAAGTTAATTCTCTTTATGATCCGAAACAGAGTTACCAATCAATAGTTTTCGCAAACAAAGGTGACATTTCCAATCATTTGTATTTTAAGGAAGAGCATTAGTGCCAGGTCTGTGTTTTTTATTAACTCAAAATTTCGAGTTTCGAGTTACTAACTCGATATTTCGACGTACTTACTTGAAATTTCGAGTTATATGACTCAAAATATCGGCTTTGTGACTCGAAATTTTGATTTGTTAACTCGAAATTTCGAGATATCAACTCGAAAGTTCCACTTACTTAACTCTAAATTTCGAATTATTAACTCGAAATTACGACTTATTAACTCGAAAGTTGGACTTACTAACTCAAAATTTCGTCTTACTAACACGAAATTCGACTTAGTTACATTACTAGAACGGCCAAAAAAGTTATGAGTTACCAAGAGTTTAGATAATATAAGATATAGTAGAAAGGCGATAGTACAATTAAGATAGAGAACCGGGTGTGTGTGTAAAAGCTATTTCAATCCCGGATTTAGCAATAATGAAATACTGAAATTCTTTGTATCTCAACACAGGATTATAATAAGCATGACAACTTTGAATAGAATTACAAAAAAGTGCGTCCTCCATCTTCATGTCCCATGGACATTGACCTTTGATTGAGTGATCCCTAAAATAAAAGGGGTCGTCTAATCCATTAGCCCCGCCACCCTGTGAAGTTTGAAAGTTCTAGGTCATTCGGTTTTCCAGTTATTGACCGGAAATGAAGTGTGACGGACTGAAGTACAGGCAGGGCAAAATCAATGCATCTCCCCCAGTGGGGTGCGTGGAAGACATAATTATCATAGATCTGAACTCTTGCCCATATTATAATAATTGGTTCAATATAGGAACAGATTAATCATTTGTTAAGTACTCATTACAATTGTAACAAAATATGGTCTATATATCTACACTATAATGGAAAATAAGTCGAAATTTCGAGTCAATAAGTTGAAATTTCGAGTTAGAAAGTCGAACTTTCTGGTAAGAATGTGGAAATTTCGAGTAAGTTAGTCGAAATTTCGGGTAAGTAACCCGACATTTCAGGTAAGTAACTCGAAATTTCGAGTTACGGAAGTCGATATTTCAAATTATTAAGTCAAAATTTAGAGATAAGTAACTCGAAATTTCGAGTTGATAAAACACATACATGGCACTAATGCTCTTCCGTATATCTAGGATAGGGTATAAAAAGATCTAAACGATGTCAGCAAAGTTAGTTAGACAAGTCAAAATCTCTAATAAAATCTTAGATGTACCTTTTTAAGCAAGCATTGAGAAAATTTGGAGCTTAATGAAAAACTTAAACATTTATAAAAATACACATCGAGTGATCTAAACGTGATTTCAGGTCTTTCTGAAGAGACACAACTACAAAATCTTCAATCATCTAAAATTTAGCCATTTCCAAACCGTCCGGATGAACTCTGAAAGAAAACGAGTCCAGATAAAAAATAAAGATCAATTATACGAGATATATTGAGGCAGGTGCTATACGAATGGTAAATGTTAAATCTTTTATGAACGTTATAAAACTAATTTGGATCATACGCCGATGAGTCTTTGGTCACCCTGGTTTTGTTTATAATAATCAAGATATAAAAGTTGTCCCAGCTTATGCATTGATAATTTCTAAACATGATGTCATTAATTAATTAATTAACAAATATTCGTTTACAATCGATGACATTTCAAACTGAACCACAATGACTTGAGACACTTGTCGATTTCACGAAACGCCTCTACAAAGGCAACAGACGTCACTGTAAAGACAGCAAGCTAAAATGATCCCTTCTCAATATCTGACCCCTGCTGTTTAGACAATTATAAAACATTAGACAATTATAAAACACGGCAATGCGTTTTGAATTATCTAAGAAAAAAAATCAAATAAAGCTTTTGCAGAACATGTAAATAAAGAATGATAATTAAATAGTATGTACAATTAAATAAAATCATTTTAATATAATCGAGGTACTTGTTTTTTGTCTAAAATTGAGAAAATTTATAATTCAGCTTGGCAAAATAAATATTTACAGTTGCTAACTGAGGTGTGCGTGGGTCCTGTAGCATGTTCAGTCAAAGTTGAATTTCCGTGTAATATTTTTACAGAACTCTCGTATACTTGCTAAAACGATACATAAAAGTGCCTATTAAAACGGACTTAGTTTCCGATTTAACCGGTCAATCATTGTCCTTAAAGAGTTGTTTCACTTTAAGTTAAAGAGTCGTTATAAAACAAGATAAACATAAAAAATAATTTTAAGTCGGAGAAACAATACAAAATGACTGCAGATGGTAAAGTAATCAGAGTTGTACTTTTATTATTTTTGTGCCAGTCTTGTCTTTGTATTACAAAAGGAAAATACTTTTGTTTAGAAGACGACGCTGTGGTACATAGGATATTAGATTTATCTTATATACAATGTCAAGAACAATGTGGTAAGAGGCGACATTGTAAAGCAATCAACTACAGGCGGTCATTTAACCTGTGTGAGCTACTGGAGACCGATCAAGGCAGTAAAGGAACTAGTGTGCCAAGGAAAAAAGGTTGCTTATTTTTTAAAAAGACAGATATGCTAGATACAATTGTAAGTTATTTTATCTTTCTTGTACCAGTATATTTTATTATTTCTATTTATTTGTTTCTATAATAACCATTGTGAGATATAAAATTCATTTGCTTTATGGCAATTATCTAAAATATATCGCAATTTCTTGTTACGCTTTGAGATAAACATTGCAATATCAAGTGAAACATTTATGCTATTATTTGTTGTCATGCTTTGAAGGAAATTATCAATTTCAAATTTCTACATAATTATGCAATTTTCCTTGATTTTCTATTAAGTTCACACATTATAAACTGACATTGGCGGTGCTTGCCGAATATTATTAAACTGCTTTGACTTTTGTACATGTTTCGCAACTTTCATTGGCTTTCTGTTAAGTTCACACATTATAAAAACTGCACTTGACGATGCTTATATGTAATTGTCATGAAGTTTTTATCTTTATGTTGAAACTTTTATTTTCACAGCTAAAGGGATGTAATTGTTCCGAGGGCTTGACGTGTGACACCAATGCAAAGACATGCGCAGTAACTGGTTAAGTAACACAGTTATTTTTACTAACAAGATGCGTCCTACTGCGAAAATTAGTTTGTTCAGTAATTTCTTGTCAGGACGATTTTATTCCCAACACTTTAAATCCTTACCCTTTTTACTTAATTTGATGGTATTTGCCTCGATTGCCTGCCTCTGTCACTACTTATGGCAGTATACTAGGCAGGAACCCAGACTATTGATGGTATATACTCTGTCCATCTACATTGATGCTTTTCTAAACATGTTTGATTACATCTCAGAAATGGTATGGATATTATAGCCGATTGTATTTAGTTTAACAGGAGTTATGTTAGTTTGAGTTGGAAAGAAGTTTTCAGCTTATAGACTGGGTTTCTGGAACCGACTAGAACTAAGCAATGAGAGTAAAACTTCTTGCTCAGGGAAACAACAGCAGCGTGTCTCTATTGGGGTTTGAACCCTCACGAGGTTTGAACCCTACAACCCTAAAATCCTATAATTTTATTTATCTATTTATTAGAATGTTCGAAGATTACATTAACCAATGGTCAACTATTTGGTAACATGTATTCCCTTGGTTCACGCGTAAAATTCATATGTAATCCGGGATACGTTAAGGGGACGAACGAATTCAATTCTGTTTGTGAAGCGTCTGGTCAATGGTCAAGCCAGCCGAATTGTTTTAGAGGTGAGTTTACATTATTTACATCTTTAAAGATGGTTGCAAATACCTACCAACATGAACCCATACGAACTCTATGCTTTCATTTAAAAACTATTCTCTATTCCACAAAAGAAGGGAGAGAGCTGTAATTTTAATTAAGAAATGTAATTTTATATTGTATCGTTCTTCTCAAGTTTTGAGATGCCATTTGCATGGATCTCGTGATTAAATTTATGCCACCATCTTTTTTATTCAATATTTTTCTTGTCCAATTTGTTTCATAGTAATGTACTTTGTCTTGGACATACTGCCCATGCTTTTAAATGGCGTTTTGGTACGCAGTTCCTACTTTTACAGGCTCGAGAGTTATCAAGACAAAACTAAAATAACGGAACACGCGAAATGGTGTAAAAGTGTAACGATTCTTATGTCCCTACCACTAGTTTACGCAGAATTCATACATAAACATGATTTTCTTAGTAAATTGTTCACTATGAACAAGGCAAAAAGCATATTGATTACCATTAACATGATTTTCCATAAGGTTTTG
>NW_026865052.1:0-14248 GCF_026571515.1 Ruditapes philippinarum
TTTTAACCTTATTTTTCACTTGCAAATACACTTGACCCAATCAATTCTTGTGCATTTTACGATAAAACAATTATTTTAACATTGTTCTATAACAAATTAAATTATCAAAATATTAATACTGTCATTGAAATTGCCTATTAAACTGTAAAACATCAATTACGCCAACATGACATTTAGGTGCCACGCAAGACCTCGTATGAGGTCATTGGCGGGAACCGATCAGAATAGAGTCATGTACTATATTTAGAACATCTTTATTGACATGATTTCAATATATTTATTCAAGATAATGTTTTTTATTTATTTTCATTATTTTTTTAATACTTATATATGATTTTATTGAATACAAAAGTCAGTAAATCACCTTTTTCAATATCTTTAAAAAAAAAAGTAATTTATAAAAATATTGGAAGCCAATGGGCACGAAAGGTCAATCTCGTAATCACGTGGTCAAACATTTGGCAATATGGCGAAATTTTTACCTGTTGGAAACTATTCGGTAGTTTATGTTCGCAATAAGATTTTTATTTGTCCATCCTTAGCTTATCAACAGATTATATATAGTTTTATCAAGGTATGCTTCACTTTACTTCATGGCTTTAATGGCATGTTCTGAATGAATACGAGCGTGTCAGATTCCTGGCACGATTATTGGTTGACTTTCCCTACGAGGTATAAACGGGTACGCTGAAGACCTTAAGCTATACCCATACCCATAATGGGGATGGGAATTTCAGCAATGTATTGTTAAAAATTGGGAAATAAAGCATGACTGAATTCTGTGATTAAATGAAATACAAGAAACATGGCAATGCCACGAAACCAGGTTTTCAATTATCACCATTGTAGATAAATAAGTTGTAGTTGAAATACAAATACAAGCAACAACAATGTAACTGTGTGCAATGTAAATCATGAATAATGTAGGAGGAATTGTGCAGAGAAGATGTGCTCACTATATATTCTGTATAAGGAAAAAAAAAATGGCCATAACTAGGTCAAATATTATTCAATCACAAAACCCCAACAATATGCGCCAGGGCACTTGATAACAAAGCTTCTGTGAAAGTTTGGTCAAAATCCGTTGAGAAATGTAGGAGGAGTTGTGCACAGAAGAAATTGTTCACTATATATTCTAGATAAGGAAAAAAACAAAGGGCCATAATTAGGTCAAATATAATACAATCACAAAACCCTGACAATATGCCCCATGGCACTTGATGAAAAAGCTTCTGTGAAAGTTTGGTCAAAATCTGTTGTTGAGAAATGTAGGAGGAGTTGCTCCGAGTTGCGCATAGAAGAAATTGTTCACTATATATTCTAGATAAGGAAAAAAAACAAAGGGCCATAATTAGGTCAAATATTATCCAATCACAAAACCCCCAAAAATATGTGCCAGGGCACTTGATGACAAAGCGTCTGTGAAAGTTTGGTCAAAATCTGTTAAGAAATGTAGGAGAAGTTGCGCACAGAAGAAATTGTTCACTATATATTCTATATAAGGAAAAAAAACAAAGGGCCATAATTAGGTCAAATATTATCCAATCACAAAACCCCCAACAATATGCATCAGGGCACTTGATGACACAGCTTCTGTGAAAGTTTGGTCAAAGTCCGTTGAGAAATGTAGGAGGAGTTGCGCATGGAAGAAATTGTTCACTATATATTCTAGATAAGGAAAAAAACAAAGGGCCATAATTAGGTCAAATATTATCCAATCACAAAACCCCCAACAATATGCGCCAGGGCACTTGATGACAAAGCTTCTGTGAAAGTTTGGTCAAAATCCGTTAAGAAATGTAGGAGGAGTTGCGCACAGAAGAAATTGTTCACTATATATTCTATATAAGGAAAAAAAACAAAGGGCCATAATTAGGTCAAATATTATCCAATCACAAAACCCCCAACAATATGCACCAGGGCACTTGATGACACAGCTTCTGTGAAAGTTTGGTCAAAGTCTGTTGAGAAATGTAGGAGGAGTTGCGCATGGAAGAAATTGTTCACTATATATTCTAGATAAGGAAAAAAACAAAGGGCCATAATTAGATCAAATATTATCCAATCACAAAATCCCGACAAAATGCGCCAGGGCACTTGATGACAAAGCTTCTGTGAAAGTTTGGTCAAAATCCGTTGAGAAATGTAGAAGGAGTTGCGCACAGAAGAAATTGTTTACGCCCGCCCGCCCACATACCTCAATCTAATAACCAGTTTTTTCCTTCGGAAAACCTGGTTAATTATGCAAACAATCACTGTCTAGGATGGCATCTTCAAGCATTTAATCAATATAACAGTGAAGAAGCCCTTATTTTCAAAGATTTTAGAATTTTTTATTCAATATTTTTATTTTGTAACTTTTTAATTTGGAATTTTTTCCTGTGAAATGGGACAATAATATAGACGATTTTCTAATTCTAAGGTTTCGCCTTATTTAAATTCTTAAATCGACTTTTTTACTCTTTGCATAAGGTATAACAATAACTTACATGGCAAATGTCCGAACTAAAGTTTATCCAAACATCATACCATTGAAAGCAGTGGTATTTCGTGTTTAATTATGACATTTTGATTTAATTTTTGAAATAATCTGTAAAATATATCAAATATATAACATATATATTCAACAGAATTTTAAAAACATCTAAAGATTTAGAAATTAACACACCTTTTCTTGCCAGACATGCTCATTTTCATGGGCGCGGCCATCTTGGATTTTAAACGGTGCGTATATGAAATCTTTATTCTAATTACTTTTACAAACACTTGGTTGGCGTACACTAAAAATGAAAAGTAATACTTAAGGTGTGTTCAATTATAGTTAAGGCTAGAAAATTGGATTTGCCTATCAGTATGCAAATTCATTTATTTGATAGCATGGTAGCACCTATATTGTTATATGGTAGCGAAGTGTGGGGAATTGAAAATGTGAATATCATTGATAGATTTCGATTAAAATTTTATAAACTCATATTTAAAAATTTGAAACAAAGTACTCCAAATTGTATGCTTTATGGAGATTTAGGGATATTACCTTTATCTATTCATATAAAAAGTAGAGTTTTGTGCTTTTGGAATAAGATTTTAAGTAGCAAACAGGAATCAATAAGCCATATATTGTATGATATGTCACACTCTTTGTATTGTAGAAATGTGTTGAAACTCCCATGGATGAATAGTGTTTGTAAATTACTAGATTCACTGGGTTTATCAAATTTTTGGATTAATAATGTTGCCACTTCTCTTCCATTGTTTAAGAAAATTGTTAAAAATAGACTGAAAGATCAGTTCATTCAAAATTGGCATAGTGAAATGTCACAATCTTCTTCTTCTTCTTCTTCCAATATAGTACAGACACCTTCCGGCGTATACTCGTACTAGCGCAGCGCGGTGTGAGAAGTGTCTATGTACAAGAGTGATTTAAAAAAGTACTATGTATAGTGCTGGTAAAAAGGTAAAAACACCGGACTGTCTATCGGAGAGTGAGTGGGAGTACTTCCCTCTTGAAGCTGTCTATGGTTGTACAGCTTACAACTGTCTGGGGAAGACTGTTCCAGAGGCGGATGGTGTCTGGGAAGAAGGATCGCTGGTAGCACTGGGGCCTTGCAAATGGTACCAGGTAGTGAAGTCCATGTCCTCGAACAGAGATGACTGGGGTGAGGTTGGATGTAGGGACTTCTACTAGGCCATTTACTATACGGTACATCATGGTCACCTTGGCATGGGCTCTGCGTTCTCGGAGGGTAGGCCACTGTAGGTGTTGCAGCATCGATGTCACACTGCTGGTTCTTCTGTAGTCTGAGAAGACCATTCTTGCTGCTCGGCGCTGCACCATCTCCAGTTTCCAGATATTTGCCTCAGTGAAAGGGTCCCAGATGATAGAGGAGTATTCCACCAGAGGTCTCACGAGGGTCATATAGCAGAGCTCTTTGGTCCTTCTTGGGCATTGATTTATGTTTCTCTGTAGAAAGGATGTGACATTGTTGGCTTTCTTTGTAGTTAGATCAATGTGATGGTTCCAGTTTAGTGACTTTTGGAAGTTGAGGCCTAAATATTTTGCTGTATCTACTTCTTCTAAGATGTGTCCATGGATGTTATATGGTTGTCTGATTGGTTTTCTCTTGTTTGTTATGTGGAGTATCTGGCATTTTTGAGGGTGGAATTCCATCAACCAATCCCTTTCCCATCTTTGTAGTCCATCTAGGTCTTTTTGTAGGGCTATAGCATCTTGGTCTGAGTGGATAGAGCGGTAAAGGGCAGAGTCGTCAGCAAACATTCTAGTGGTTGATTCAGGTGATACATAGTTGGGTAGATCATTAATGAAGATGAGAAATAAGAGAGGTCCTAGAACACTGCCTTGTGGGACACCTGACTGGACAGGTGCTTCACCTGATTTGCTGCCGTCTAGTAACACTCTCTGGCTCCGATCCCCTAGGAAGCTGTTTATCCACTTTAGTAGGTTGTTTCGTATACCATAGAATTGAAGTTTTGTAAGTAATCGGTGGTGTGGGACCTTGTCGAAAGCTTTGGAAAAATCTAATAATATGACATCAGTCTGACCAGCAGAGTCCATATTGCAAGCAAGGTCCTGGACTGTCAGTAAAAAGTTGAGTCTCACAGGATCTGCGTTTACGAAATCCATGCTGGGCATCTGTAAGTATGTTGTAGGGTGTCAAGGTGTTTCATAATGGTGCTTGTAACGATGTGCTCAAGTGCCTTACATGCTATGGAAGTAAGAGAGACAGGTCTGTAGTTCTCTGCTTTACTGCGGTCGCCCTTCTTGAAAATTGGTACCACGTTGGCAGTTTTCCAGTCGTCAGGGATGATTCCTTGGTCCACAGATGCCTGGAAGAACAGTGTAAATACAGGAGTAAGTTCTGTAGCTGCTTCCTTTAGAAGTCTTGCTGGGAGTTGATCTGGACCTGTAGCCTTGTGTGGATTAAGTCCTGCAAAGATCTTCTGTACTCCGCTCTCTGTGATTGTAATATGTTCAACCGGATCATGTGGGCTTGGTCCCATATCAGGAATAGTTGAGATGTCTTCATCCTTGTTGAAAACTGAAGAGAACTGCTCATTCAGGATATTGGCCTTTGTGTCGCTGTCGGAGTGAGTCATGCCCGTTTTTGCTTTCAGTGGTGCTACTCCCTGACTATCTGTTTTCTTGCTTTTAATGAAACTGTAGAACCTTTTGGGATTAGAGGCAGACTCTGGACTGACAATATTTGTTGACATACTCATTGTAGGCTTCTTGACATGCCAGTTTAGATTTTTTCTTGAGATCTTCATATCGTTTTTATGCTTTTATGAGACTTTTGATTTTGCACGGGCATACTTCGACTCAACTGTTGATGTTTTGCACTGGCTAAATAGATGCTCTCTTGGATGGCACACAGGAGTTTTCAGGAGATTGTCTTTTTCGCCCACATAGTGTTGATATGGCTAATTGTTGTGTAAGTTTCTTTAAAGTGTTGTTGAAATTGGTGACATTTGCTTTTCAGTTGGTCTATATCTGCATTTTTCCATAGATGTATAAGTCTTTTGACTGGTTTTGATCTTTTAGCCGATGCACTGGATTCAATGAAGACTATGTCATGGTCACCTAGTCCTGGCAGAGTTGTACTGCGCGTTGTAAGAGTAGGACGATTTGTGAGGAAAACATCCAGAATGTTGTCTTTTCTTGTTGGCTGAGTGACCATCTGGTGAAGATTGCAGGATTCAACAACTTCAAGGATCTTTTTGTTGATCCTGTTGGAATTCTGGTTACCTTCTACTGTGTTGATGGTCCAGTTGATGTCAGGTAGGTTTAGGTCTCCACCTATCCATATTACTGCATTTTTGTAACGATTCTGTATGTTTTCTATTGTGGAACATAGTTCTTCATTATATGTTTCGTCACTGTTTGGTGGTCTGTAGATGGAACCAATGATAAGAGTTTTGTTTTTATCGAGAGTGACTTTAGCAAACACTTGCTCTGTGTTTGGTCCTGTGTCCAGCTTTTCATAAATGAGGTCGTTCTTCAAACCAAGAAGGACACCGCCGTACCCATCTTTCCTGTCTTTTCTGAGAATGTCATAGTTTGGTGGGAATATTTCAGAAGAGTGAATGTTAGGATTCATCCAAGTTTCAGATCCCATGATGATACTGGGGTCAGCAGACTCTAAGAGGTTGCAGATTTCAGCTTTCTTGTTCTTGCAGCTTTGGAAGTTGATGACCAGTGTTCTCAAACTGCGAAATGACGGGGTTGATTTTTTCTTGTGTGAAGTTTTAGGAGAAGAACTGGAGATAGGGGGGCCAGGACGGACTTGAAGAGCATGTAGTGGTTGATGAGTCAAGTGCATTGAAAGAGTTGCTAGTTGTATCAGTAATAAATGATTCAAATAAACTTGTAGAGAAATTCGGCATGCCACAGTTATCACAGTGCCATGAAATATTACTGTGGTTGCATAAGGTGTCATAGATAATTGAGTTCATGTGCATACACTGGGCATGGTACCACTGTTGACAGTCGTCGCAGGCTACGCCCTTTTGTTTCCATGTGACAGCCTTATTGCAAATCTGGCAGGGGTACTTCGGTTGACGGGGTCCTGGGTTGAGCTCAACATCAGACGAAGTAGCTATCAGCAGCAAGGATATGTAGAGAAGGGTATGCATTTTCCCTCTGCGTATGCATGGATATAGTGACAGCGAGCTAAGGTGTCTGGTTACAATAAAGTATTGCACATCCTTTGTTTGGTAATTTATATATTTGAAAAAGTTTGTTGATCGTAATGATCTGGGCTGGTATACATCTGGGGAGGAGAAGTTGATGCATGAGGAAACAATAGCTAATAAGGTAAGTAGATAACAGGTGCCGTGTGCGAAATCCATTTCTACAGTTTTGTTTACATTCTCATCCGTCGCCGCCACCGGAAGTCACCGGTAGATCGTTGAAAAAGTGTCAGGAGTGGTCTTTCGGACGAAGTAGGCAATCAGGTTTGGTTCAGGTTGAAGGATTAGGATATTCTTACCATACACACCAAGAAAGTTCAGCTAAATTACTAAATGAATGATGAAAACAATTTATTTTGCTCGTGCGCTTTTCGGAAGACAGTCTTACACCGCGCATGCGCAAACTACCTAATCAAGTAAATGTCTGAATTATAGAATGTACAAAAGTGAATTCAGATTTGAAAAGTTTTTAGATATTTTACCATCTCATTTAGCTTTGGTACTATTGCGCTTTAGATGTATGAACCATAAAATGCCTATTGAGTCTGGTAGATTTTGTAATATACCAAGAGAATTAAGAGTGTGTAATTTATGCAAAAATAGCTCACTTGGTGATGAATATCATTATTTATTTAATTGTCAATTCTTTAATACTGATAGAAAAAAATATATTACTAGAGAGTATAGTACTAATGTTAATTCAATCAAGTTTTCTATGTTAATGAATAGCACAGATAGGAGTATATTGTTAAAACTTGCAGTATTCTGTAAAAAAATTATTTCAGCATTTAAGTAACTGATAACTAAGCTTATTTTCATAATGTAACACTTTCATTTTTGATTTATATTTGCCATGTAATACATCAGCATATTTCGTGGATATCTCTTTATATGTCATACTATATGTATATATTATTGTATATGTGACTGATGCCTCTATGAGGCCCAGCATTTTCAATAAACTGTTGAACTGTTTGTTTTACCTAGGCCTTTCAATCAAAGCACCTGGTTTAACATTTCGGCTCTTTGCGTCAAACTACAAATACATCAGGTATTTCGGTCCTATACGCTACAAAATATGTAAACCAGTTAGGCCCTAAACATGTAAATAAGTAACTTAAATTCGCGCTGATTATGTGCAGAATTCAACGATTACACATTGAAGGTTGTCAAGGCTATCGTCGAGCTCTTAAAAATAATAAAAATAAAGGAATATTTAACAAAATGCGTATATATTTCAAATTCTTGAGCTAATTAAATTATCAATTTCACCATAAACAGTTTCATGTACAAATTTTCGGACCATAGATCTAGAGTCACAGTACCTGTGCTCGACCAGCCCAGTGCTCGACCAGTACTTCTGTTAGTGTATGATTTATGCATTAATGTGGAAAAACCCTAGGAGTTTGTGTGTGCTATTTGTACCAGACCTGTAATCTCTACACCATGTACAAGTACCCCAAGTTTGGTCGAAGATTGGCCATTTTGCAGACAATATTTAACAGTACAAAAATACATTTCTATAATAAAAGTACCAGTAAAAACTATTTAAAACACTGAAATAATGATAATTTAGGACACATGTGGACAAAACTTTGTTAAATTGCATTTGCTCTTATGATTCCAATTGATTTCCATAGGAAAGGTGCCCAAAATTCACCAAAACCCTGCTTTCCATAAAAGACAGCGGCTATGAACATGTAAACAAATATGGCAGCTGTACGGAAACAAATCGGGAACACACCACTAAAAGCGTAGACCATTTGTATATTACACCAATTATCACACTTGACTATGTTTGCAGAGTGATTTTAGTGAAAAAAATGAAAATAAGTAATCTCAAACACCCCAGTATATGTAAATTCCAAAACTCTTATAAACACTTTATTTCTCAATGTATAGCATTTCCTTCATATCATATTTGCTTTCATATTTACATATATAGACACTAAAACAATAATGTTTCAAAATATTTTTGAAATAGAATTAATTGTTGAACATAAAAAGTCATATCTGTTTTTATAAAATAAAAGTTCTGAGAGAGATAGAGCACTGGTTTGGTTGCCTAAAAAATATAGTGGTTTTATACCCTATATACAACTCCGTGGTAATTTGTATCCTGATCTGTGTAATTATTGTGAGATTGAAAGGGCCAGCTTTGTAACAAAAATAAGTTTCCCAGCAACCTTTTTGTTCTGAAAGAGTTTTTATGTGATTTTGTGAAAAACTGGTTGAGCACTGGTACGGTGACTCTACATTAAGTAGCCTGTAAAGATAGAGAAATGGTCATCCAGTATAGCTATGTAATTAAGGGCCCTCTACATTTTTTAAAGATATTTGAAAATGATACATATAGCTTGCTAATATAATATAGCTTGCTATTATAAACGCGAACAGAAACTTGTGTAAACACGTTGCTACACGTTGTAATTATGTAATTGTATTAACTAGTACACGTACATGTATTTGTGTAGCTCTGCGTTGTTTACATTGTGTACAATAGTTGAAGTAGACGATATATTGATAACATTAGTCTGAATAAGTGACTGAATTATAATAAAAATGTAAATGCAATTTATCGCCATTGCTTTAATATAACAATACTGGTGTCTCACTAAACTGAATTTCTGATGGATTTAACCATACTGTATATCTAGGTTCTATTGGATTTAATTAAAAATATTCTGTTGAAATCTAATCTGTTAAATTTAAGAAATTAAACAGCTAGATCTATCTAATTTGAAGGACATATTCTAAACTTATACAAAATATTGTTAATTATAAACATGTCAGGCATTGAAGTGGTGGATGAGGGCGGAGAGAAGGTCCAACTCGTTGATGTAGACGGTTACAGGGTGTGTAACTTTGAGAGAGACCCCAATGAAGTGGCGGAGTTAGTTCGAGGTTTAAAGGACCGTAGGTGTAGGCCCGATGACGTGTTTTTACTGACCCCGCCTAAATCGGGTAAACAGATGATATTTTATTCTGAAAAAAAAAATGTTTTTTTTATTTATAGAATTTATAGCTAAAGCTAAGGAAGGTCAATGCAAGCTGTAAAATGTACAGAAATACATGTATTTATTTCATTGAATCGATATGAACATAAATATATTTAAAGGTTATTTGCGCGTAAGCAGTATAGAATATTTCTTTGGTGACCATGTTTAAGTTCGTCTGGAAGTGCTGATAATATGGAATTGGATGTAATAACAGGAAATTTAGATAGAATTATTGCAATAAAATGTTTGTTTAAAAGAATTAGTATGTGCATGAGTTCGGGGGATGAAATGAAATGAATTACTCAAAAACAAATGAATACTATATTTCATATAGATCTAGATCTACAAGTTTGCGAAGAGTCTTATATTCTGCATAGAGTGCATTAAGAATAACAATTAATTAAGTGTAGGCCTGCCCCTTGATCATATTTACTGAAAAATATGCTGGACGATTGGCCAATATGCAGCAAATGGTATGCAGTGTAAGTGCAGTAACTTTAGTTATGCCTCAGTTAAGTGGTATAATTAATGCTCTAAATGTGATCTAAATCTATACGATTCTTGAAAGCGATTTGCAGTTGGTGATAATTGATTATTATTGTTTCAGACAACTTTATATAGGTATTAGTAGCTACCTAGGACAGTAAGTTCATACGCGTTGATTATATTTGAAGGAATTAAATATTTATACATTATATTGAGTTCAATGAGCATACTCCTGCAGCCTTTTTTTAACTGGGTGTTGTCATCGTGCTTACTAAGTGACTGCGACACATCTATAGAAATTGCGCATGCGCTAAATATAACTTCCGTTGCTCGGGGTAGTTGTAGACATAGGTTTATTTCGATAACATTCGATTATGCTTTTGGAATAAACATTAAATTGTTGTCATATGAAAATAAAATAATAACCTTATGGCCCTTATAATGACCCATGCACGCCCGTACTGGATAATAAATGCACATCTCTAAGCCGTTGAAGAACGTACGCTGCAAAAGCGAGACATACATGCATATTCATATATATTCATATCGATATGTTTATAGTTTGATTTTCAAATTCATTTTAAAATTTTATCTTTAAGAATACTAAATATATTTATTACAGGAACTCACTGGGTGTGGGAAATCACGTGCATGTTAATCCAGGGACGGGCAGACACAATACCGAAAAGTAAATCCAAAAACATGCTCGAGCACCAGACTGCTGAATTTTTGGAGAAAGTTGAGTCCCCAAGAGTTCTTAATTCCCATCTTAATATAAAGCACTTACCGAAACAGATTTTTGAGGATAAACTGAAGACAATACTCGTGTTACGAAATCCGAAAGACTTGGTGGTATCATTCTACCACCATACCAAAGGAATAAAGTGTTACGGATATAACGGAAAATGGGAACACTTCTTCAAATTATTTTTAAATAATGAACGTAAGTTTTAATCATTTCGTTTACATCAGAAAAAAATCTGTGGAAATATCATAAAATTTGATGTACTTATGAAATTGACCGATCATAGATTATCAACGTATCACGATGAGTTCCGAATGTAGTGACAGTCATCGAATTTAGCACTGGCCCGGTGGCCCGGCCATGGCCAGTGTAAATTAGTTCGGGCCAGTGTAAATTTTGAGAAAATTTAGTTAAATATGTAGCAGAATAAATTCAAAACTGGAATTCGGGCAAAGTAAATTCAAAATCTAAAATTCATTGACTGTAATGATTAAAGCTTTATAATAATGAATACTAATGTATAAGTTAATGGAATAAAATCACTTGATTTATGATTTCAGTGGATTATGGTTCCTGGTTTAAATATGTAAAAGAATGGGAGACGTATATCCTAGAACACTCCGATCACCATATACATGTGATATTTTATGAAGAACTACACAAAGTAAGTCAGAATTTATATCTGTTTACATCTTTTTACTAAAAATATCTATTTATGCATTTAATTATAAGGTAGTGATAGAATGCGAAATGGCCTTTTCGCCTACGAAATGGACATTAGTTTTTTTTTTTAATTATGGTTTAATTGTATTGATTGATATCATCACATTAGACATGTTGTTCTTATTGAAATATATTTTGCACGTCTAGTGTACAAAATGTATAATACAACCAATAATGATATTATTTGTAAATTGTCTGTTGTTACATTATATGTAATCTTGACTAAGTAAAGAAATATTGTATTGTATTGTATTGTATTGTATTGTATTGTATTGTATTGTATTGCTATCATGTTAAATAATGAATAGGTGATATATGACATACAATTACAATTCAAACAATTTGGCAATACTTTTTTCATTATTTATACATGTATATTTTAAAATAACCGTATAATAATGTCACATAGTTCAGTTTGTATAGCGTATGTTAAACGTAAGTTAATAAAAATTATTCTATTTATTACATTAACCGACATGTCATTTCCGTAAGCGAAAACTGCTAATCGTTGCCGAAAACTCCATTTCGTAGACCCCAAATTATTTTCAGAAATATGACTAAAAAATAAGAAAATATTAATATTTGATAGTTCAATCTGTAGTTTTATGCCCTATGTGGAAAGTAAGTTAATAAATAACTTGCAAAATATATGTAAATTTCATAGGCGTTAATTTCATTTCGCATAATGGAGTCCATTGCGCATTATATTACAAACCTAAATTATATTGTCCATAAGGAAAATGTTCCTTACTGTTACATTTTGCCACCAGTATAAGCTAAGTGTTTTGCATTTTTTTTCCACCAGAATAAGCCACGCAAGCCTACACTATCTAATTGCCATTTTGATATACCGGCAGTTAGATATTATATATCAGTTATTTTGCAGAACAACGTAGAAGAAATAAAACGATTGGCGAAATTTTTGGGGCTCGACCCAAGTGAAGAACTTGTGCAGGCTATTTCTGAGAAATGTCAGTTTCATAATATGTATAAAGATAAAATGCACCCGGACAGCGTTCGTAGAGAGATATACAACGGGGATTACACATTGTACCGAAAAGGTATTTATTGTTGTTGTTTTTTTAAATATTAAATATTTACTTAGGCCTAATGGTATTCTTTTGTATGTACATGTATATTTATTTTTCAATGATTTGAAATAAATATAGCTTACTGTTCGAAAAACAAGAATATATAACAAGGAAATGTATAGAGATTTCCTTCAAATATACATTAATATCTTTGGATACTATTTCTTTTCGTTATATTCGCAATGATTTGCTTAATGTGACATTATGCCAGTCCAAGAGAAATAGTATGAGTGAAAAGATAAAAATCAAACAAAGTTTACGTTTTGACATAATTCCTTTTAATTCTATAATTTAATTTACATGGACGAAAAATAACTCACATGGCCCAAAGAAATTTTTACAAATATTCATCAGGATTATTACATGTTACGTTCAAATTATTTATATTTTATTTTTCATCATTTTCTTATCAACAGTTAATCACAATTTACAAACTAGTATTCAAGCCTATGAAATATATAGTCAGTTCAGCTCAACTTAAAAAAAGGAAAAAATGAGCATAATGTCACTTTAATGGTTTTTGTATTTCAGGAAAAGTTGGCGATTGGAAAAATTGGTTTACAGTGGCACAGAATGAGGAATTTGACAAACATTATTTGAAATTTGCTGCTAGTTGTGGAATGCGGTTTCAATTTACGTGACTGTAATGTGCGAGTTAAAAAGATGTGTTAAGATTATATAAGATAATCAACTGTTGATCAATCACCATTTGCAAACTAGTATTCAATCCGTCAGTTAAAATACATGTAAAAGAGGAAAATATGCTCATTTATCAATGAATGTATGTCATTTCTATATGCAATGCATTGTTAATAAGATTTTTTTTATTTCTCACATACGTTTCATTTATTCCTATATGAAAATTGTATTTATATATAGACAATGTATTGATTGATTTTTACTTGAATTATAACTTGAATTTCACATGTATTACAATTTTATATCTTACGTTGTTTATGACGTATTAAATGTTTGTGGCAGCGGAGTAGAACTACCGACGTTCCGTAAGCTAGGTGCATGGATAGCTCCCTCACATGAAAGAATCCAAAGTCTCTGTCGGGAATCGGACCCACAACTGTGAGGAGCAAGTAAGAACACAATGAGTCAACGACCTCAGCCATTTGGCCACAAACGCCACTCTAAAATTGGGAGAAATCAACAACTGTTACATTTTCTTCAAATAAGTATGATCGGAGACACATTGAAAACAAATTTTTATATTTTCATTCAAATAAGCAAGGATATAGAGAGACATTGTGAACAATTTAAAATTAAACGCAAACATATAAAACACCTTTAATGAGGTTATACAAATGTTTATACCGTTCCTGCCTGAAATAATGCACAGAAGGGCACCCGAGGTGTTCATCCACCAGTACAGCTGGAAAGTCACAACATGAATTAAACTGTGCCGGTGCGACGTAAAAACAAATAAACTAAAACAGCTCGGGCTAAATTAAATGGAAATTAAAAAGCTGTCCCTTTATGCTTATTTG
>NW_026865053.1:0-29007 GCF_026571515.1 Ruditapes philippinarum
TAGTAGCAACTTAAAGAGTCATGTTTTTTTTTTTATTATTTATTGTATGTGACATGATGTGGACATCACATATAATTATAAGAGTGTATATTGCTTTGTAATAATAAATACATTCATGCAGGGGTGTTAAAAATGCATCATTATGATACAAGAATGAGGGCTGTTTCGAAAGTACCTTTGCATAAATCATGTCTTTTGGTGTACAAGTAATACATAACAATTATGTTGTGTTGACGATGCCATTTAAGAAAGAAAGGAAGAGTTTTCATCCAATCAAAACTTATCAGTAATCACAATTCTCTGTTTAGTGTTGTACAGGTCATAATTTATGTCAAAATAAAATCATCACATTTCAATCTGTTTTGTGTTGTACATTTTCACAACTGTGATTTTTTCAACCATTTTTATACAACACATCACTGAACCATTTCAATGTTGTGCTTTTTTAAAAAAAACTTTGCTGTACTATATCAATAGTTTCAATTGCCAGATGTTTAAATCCGATAAACTTTGGCAACATGGCAGAAACGTTTCAAGTCACAGATGAATTTCCGTCTCGTATATCACAATATGTTGTCATCAACTTCTCACAGGTATTATCTAACTAAGTAAGTTCCTTATTTCTTTGTGAATATGACACAAGAAGTCTACGTATGACGCACTGCCATTCTGTCCTTTGTCTTCCACCAGGAAGTGATTGAACCACGGCTCCAGTTTGTCTCGCTGTCTTACAATTGTTAACTGAAATAAATATACCAGGTAAGTTAATGCAGGTACTTAGAAAGAGAAATTGATTTTTTTTTGTTTGGATTGTAAAGACTCAATCAAACCGAGTCTGCAGTTTTCATGTAATTTTGCTGATTTTTATGCTTCTGCGTGATCACTTTTTCCCCAAGATATTTATATTGCACAAAATTAACTCATATATAGGACCTTACAAGCTTAACTTACGTTAAGTGGAAGAAACCTTAGAAGCCCCTACCCATGCATTCTCTATAGGGCAAATAGCCACTAACTTATTAATTTCACCTTTCAGTAGCCAGCCAAATAGCTTCCGCACAAGAAAGTTTGACATCACTTTTACGAATCATAACTACAAGTGTTAGATGAGAGAGATTAAATAATTAGCTGCCTTAGCCACCTCAGACTCGCACAAAATAAAAGTTGTGTTATAAAACTGGTCATTCAAGAATATCATTTGCAATGCATTAATAGAATCTTACCTTCATATATCTGTTTCTATGTGCTCGTACCTTTTGTATAACTTCTCTAACAATATGTGACTGGTCATTATCAAGCTCTAGCAGACGACACTGAAATATATCAATTATTGTCAATTATTGCCACTTTAATCAATATCATAACTTAATATATTTAGATATGCAAAAGGTCATTTTTTCTTTGATTTTTTTTCCTTATAATATCAACTTTCCTTCAGTGCCGTTGATCAGCTGGATTGTATAAACTGCTTTCCAGTAATTTAACATTCTGATAGAAACATTCCTTACATTTACAACAGACAGTTGAAATTTCAAAGATTAACCAATTTAACATTGCAAAGTTTATTAATATAAATTTTTTTTTTTCCATATATCAAATGAAAACAAATGTTTTATGGTTGTGTTTAATTTCTTTTTTCTATTAAAACGTTTCGAATTAACAAGATGGTAAGGACTTATCTAGTATATAAGATGTTAAAAAACACACTGATTTAGATAATATAAATTATATTCATTACCTTATCGATATCAATCTGTGCTGCACTTTGAACACTGAACACATTCTGTACCCATTCTGGATCTACACTGTGTCCTATCCACATGAACATTGATACACCATTTTCTGTAATTTGTATATTTAACTTTATATAACGTGCATGGGTTTTTGTTGTTGTTTTTTTTGTAAGTAATACTTGCGCTTTGTCACATATCAGATTGTAATATTTGTTTGTTTTGTTTGTTTCATTTTACGCCTTTTCCCAACAGTATTTCAGTAATATAGGCGGTTAGTTTCCTAACCATCGTTCCTGGAGAGTTACACCAGTACTAGACTACCTTCCTCCGTGCTAAACTACCAAAGCATCTCCCGGGGATTGAACCCACGCCAGAGAGGTAACTGGATTAGAAGTCATCGACTCTAACCCCTCGACCACAGAGGCAGTTGGAATAAAATCACTCTTTCACTGCAAGGTGTATGAAACCCTCCTACAATCATGCAGTTAATCCTTAGATTTATTGAAGATAATTAATGTTCACAATGCTGATATTCTGAATACCATTAATATCAAGCCTTTAATCCCAATACATTATTAAATTGACATACCTAGCAGATAGACACCATTATCCATCAGTCTTTCAGAAGAGCATCTCAATGCTACAGGTAATTCTGTGTTTTCTAAATTGTGCTGTAAAGTAAAACATACTGTCTCAATATATGATCAACTGTTTCATTTGTTTTTGTTTACAAATCCATAGATTTTCTGTTTTGGGTTTTCAGCAAAACAAATTCTGATAAAGAAGTACAGCTTTATAAAAGTTCATTTTGTAGAAAAATATCCCAAAATACACTTAATTTCCAATACAAATTGGCACTTATCCAATACATTGGCACTATACTAGCACCTCTGATCTTCTATCAGCTACCTTGGTAACTCCTGCAAACACTTCCAAACATGACATAACAGTCATGTTTGTTCACCTTATAATGATGTCACAAATACCTTTGATATAATCAATCATCTTTTCTTCATTTAAATATTAGCAAATATTCTAGGATATATGGAATAAGGATGATGTACAAGGACTTACTAATGGTATAAGTCTTGGGTAGAAAAATGCACAAGATGATTTGACATCCATGGCGTTGATTAGATGCATTAGATAGCTTCTATCATCTGTGGATATGTCTTGACCTAGAATGTAATTACAACTATATCATTCAATATATACTCTTTCCAAACTAACAAAAAGTATTATTTCATAATCAAAATCCTTTGAAACGTATAATTTTCAAATGTGCTAAGTAAAATCCTTTAAAAGGTATAATTTTCAAATGTGTTAAGTATGGGGAGTCTTTAAAAAAGGCATGTTTGTTTCAATAGCATTTGCAACATCAGTTTAATCATTTCTGCATTAACAATTATTATATGTATCACAAAATTTGGTAAAATTTTTTCATATACCAAACATTAGATAAGATTTTAGTCTAATCAATATTATCAAGGTCAAATGACACCTTCCCAAATGACATTCTAGCTATACTGGAAGCAGAAAAAGACCAGGTGCATTTTCATGCCATATTTTAAAATACCAATCATCCACATAACATCATGGATTCTAAATGTATGATTTCTAAACACTGCAATATTAGCAATGACAACATAGCGATATTGAAGAAGTACGAAACATACATGTATAATATACATTCAGTAACTGATAAACTATACTTTTAATTAACATTTTTCTGCTGTACATTATTGATTTTTATCTGAGCTAATCCTGAAAAAAAGAATTCAATTTCTGCTGTGTTTAAAAACATAAGGTCTGACATACCTCCTTGAATTCCATCACTTTTAACGACACAGTTCCCATACAGAGGTAACAATTTCATACATTCTGGAAGTATGAGTTGACCTGCTGACGATGGACTGGCACAATTCTTTCTGTAACACGCCAATACATTTGCTACCTCTGTCATTATATGTTCTCTAGTCTCACGAGGGCTTTTATTTAATGTGTTTCTAATAGCTGTTAGGAAACAAAATAAAGAAATTATTCATAAATTAATAAAACCAATAATCAAATTATGATTACACCAGAAATTAACATATTCAAATATTGTAAGTTTTAAATGCATTAAAACCTGGTATAAATTTGGTCAATAATATCCCTTCTATAACTCATATAAAATTTATATTCATTAGGCAGGACTGAGACGACAGGAATATTTGTCAAGTCTTGTCACATAAAAATTTTTTTGATTTTTAAAAAGCACAAAATGACAAAATATGCTGAATTTTAACAAGCTTTAGACACATGTCATATTTAAGTTTTTATTTATATTTCAATAACATATCATTTTTTTCTGTTGAATATTTACAAAATAAATTATATAACATGACAATGTTTAAACAATTAAGAAGATTTTTTACAGAATGGGTATATTGATATTTAGGGACTAGGTGTTGAAAATCAAGAGGCTATATAATGAGTTCATGGAATACCATACAAGTTATATCAAAGACTACCCTAACTAAGATAATCTAACTAAATTTCATTTAAAACATCTCAAAGGCCACTTACCGAATTTTGACATATAATTTATAAAAGTATCCAATTCACAATTTCTGAACAAGTCCGCCAACTGCGTACAACAGTTTAGTGCTAAGTTATGAATTCTTAAACGTCTTTGTCCACTAACACTTGTAAAGAGCACTGCCACTTGAACAAATGCACCTTCCTGTTCATTAAGTTTATCATCATGTTTTATCTCTACAGCTATTGCCTGATTACTATCTACAGCACACATTTCTACATCTGTAGTGTTGGACATATAGAAGTTTCCAAGGAAATCTACTGGACGAATACCTGTACATGAAGAATATAATATATATATATATATATGAAACAGTGGGGATTAGGCTTGTAAGCCAATACCAAGAAAGAAGGAGGCTCAGACTCCACCAGACTTAATGGTTTTAAACATGTATGTGTCTTATTTCCAATTTCAGTTATATTTCCAAGTTATATTTATTTTATAATCATTCATTTGGTCTGATGTTTCTTAGCCAGTTATGCCAAAAATAAAGATTTATATTTTTATCATTTGTTTCCTTGTTTTAATTTGATCAAGTATAAATGTAACAGTAAACATTATAATTTGCAGGAAAAAATACTTCTCAGATCTTATTTATCTTACAAATCTTATCGCAGGCAATATTATGTTTGTTTTGCTAAGGTTTAGCATTCACTTATATGAATCTACTGCCAATGTCAAGTTATATACCAATGCTAAATTGATGTAGGTAATATTCTTGGGTTCTTTAACAACATTACCAACAACTGGCCTGTAACATGTAACTGTCAACTTATCAACAACAAAAACTTGAATCATTTTGGAAGACAGATGACTGCAAACTACTACATTCAAATAAATGTTTACTTGTTTTTTTTCTGTTTTTCCTCCAATGTTAACACAATATTTGGTAATATGTTGGCAGTCAATCAACCTAACCAACATTCCTGGATAACTGACCAGTAATTACATATTTCTGACCGACTACTTATCCAACATGATTTCTGAATAAGCGCTCAGACACCAATGCACATCAGACCCGATGTCCGAGAAATGTCATGGGACACATCAGTCAGTTATCCTATTTTTCCATCATCACTGTAATTATTGTCCAAAAGAAGGCTAACATTTCAAGTATAACATATGTACTCATAACAAACATACCTTGACTTGTTCTCACTCTGATTATAGCATCAAATGCACACTGACTCTCAACATTTGCTTTCAGATCTTCTATAAATCTATCACCATCAAGGTCAGCCTATAAACAGAGAAGAAATATTACATAAATGGGATTTTATTTAAACATATTTGTTGGCAGTAAAGCAGAAATCTTTAAATTGGAGTACAATTAATTCAAAAACATTACTTTGTAAGAGACTATCACATGTGAAAGTCTAAGTTTGGTCATTAAAACAGAAAGACACTACAACATGTATGAAAGTTGCCCTTTTAGAAAATATGTTTGCCTCAAACCATATTCACCACATGTTAATGTTTAAAAAAATAATCCATACTGTGTTTTTTCCAAATGAACCATTTCTAAAAGAAATTTTCACATTTAAGTAACTGAAAAATCTCTAAAATTGGTGAAAAAATTTAACTTTTTACTTTAAAAAAAAACCCCAGCTTCTTTTCATACTTTTAAAACTGCTCAATTTCTAAAGTCAATATTCAAAGCTTAAACAAATGGTAACCAACAAATGAAAATACCAACCTGAAAGTAGCTGTATTTATACATGTTTCCAGATGTGAGTCTACATATCTCAGAGATGGTAGCTACATCACAATAAGAGTTAGGGAACAAAAACATGTCCACACTACAACCTGCTGCCACACATTCCTGTCCTAACTGACTGTAAAACTTTGTCTGTGGTGTCAGTATAGTCTGCAATAATATCAAGTTTTATAAATCGTGACATACTTGATTTTATGCTTTTTTCCAGGATTTAAGACACATCAACATTACCAAGTTTCTCACAAATTGACAAATTACTAATAACACATGTCTTAATTGGTGGTGAGAGGCAAAAGAACATTCTGCTCAATGTACAAGATTCATTGTCATAAAGAAATTTTAACTCACTTGAAGAGCAAACCAGCAACCCCTGGTTTACATACACAATGCTATTCATATTGAGCTAAGAGAGTGGACAGTTTTAATGGTAAACAAAGATCCCTTGATCATGCAGTATTTAAAACTTATATAAACCAGTTATATTGCCAACATCACAAATGGATTGAAATATTTTGAATTTAATCCCATAAACAAGAGCGATCAGTAATCACATGTGTCGCCTCATGATGGCCAATTTCATGTTGGGACAAATTTTGTGACAGACGGACAGACAGTGCACAACTAGGCTTGGTACTGATCATTCCTGTAAAGTTTGGATAAAATTGCACCAGTAGTTTATGAGGAGTAGTCCGGACAAGCTTTTGTGTATCTGGCAACACACAGAAAAAAAAACACCTTTTTATCAAAGGGCCATAACTCAGCCAAAAATCATTTAAGCAGAAAACCTATGTAATATGTGCAACTACTAGAGCTACTGATCAATCCTGTAAAGTTTCATTGAAATTGCATTAGTGGTATTAGAAGAGTAGTCCGGATAAATCATTAAAGGACCATAACTCAGACAAAAATCATAGAACTAGAAAATGCGAGACGATATGCACAACTTGATTTGGTACTGATTAGTCCTGTTAAGTTTAGATAAAATTGCACTTGTACTTTCTGAGGAGTAGTCCAGACAAGGTTTTGTGTATCTGGCAACACACAGAAAAAGAAACCTTTTTATCAAAGGGCCATAACTCGGCCAAAAATCATTCAACCGGAAAACCCGTGCAATATGCGCAAGGACTTGAGCTACAGATCAATCCTGTAAAGTTTCATTGAAATTGCATTAGTGGTATAAGAGAAGTAGTTCGGACAAACTTTAAAATTAAAAATTATTAAAGGGCCATAACTCTGACAAAAATCATTGAACCGGAAAATGCTGACAATATGCACAACTAGACTTGGTACTGATCATTCCTGTAAAGTTTGGATGAAATTGCACCAGTAGTTTATGAGGAGTAGTCCGGACAAGTTTTGTGACGGACGGACGGACAGACGGAAAATTTGATGTTTATGAGGCAAATGAGCTCATAAACACCACCTGGACCAACGTCCATAAGCAAAATAAGCTCATAAAAACCAAAAAATAGCTCTTAATTTGAATTTTATGAGTTTATGTTCTTTATTTAACTACGGAATGAAGCTCATAATAATCAAATGTTGGCTCGGACAGACAGACGGACGACGGAGAAGTGATCCCTATATGTCGCCACTACTCCGTAGAGGCGACACAAAAAGCATTTCTGTTTGTTTTTTCTGAACATTAAAGTCATTTCAATCTTTTATGAACAACTAAATGTTCTCAATTGTTTTATTAAACTTACCTTTTCTTTATCAGTGCCCAAGAGTTTTCTATCATCTCTGTTTTTCAATTTTCCAGGGGCTTCTCCAATAGGTAAAGAGGTGTGAAATATGTACAATTTGCCTGATCTTTCAGCCGACTTCAGTGCATCCAGGCCAGCCTGGATCACTGGTCCTAGAACCACCTCCGTCTCTCTTGACTCTCCAAACATTTGGGGAATCTGGGCTAGTAAACTGTTGGATATAATTATCATTGTATGGTAAATCAAAATATGAAACATTTTCAAATTACCTACTTTGTCTTAAGTTAATAATAAATATTTGTCTTAAGGTATTATTTCCATTCACAGTCGAGAGTGGCTATTTCATGTAAAACAAAATTCAAATTTTTGAAGTTTTCCTAGATTTACTAGCTCATTTGTTACAAATTACTAGCAACCTTGATCCAGAGAAAATAATAATGGCCTCAAACAACTAACAGTTCATGAGTAAATGGAATTACAACAACAGAGTTTCAAGGAAAACTCTAAAATATGCCACAAAATATCTAAATTATGTACAATAGGTCTATATACTGAATGCACTCCATATAAAAGTTTAGAGGACATAATTTTTATCTTAACTACTAAGAAATTGAAATCAGGAAATTTGTATATATAAACATACCTGTCAATAACTGATTCTGATTCCTCTAAGGTTACAAAGAATCCATCTAATAAAGGTACAAACACATCTTCTACATCAGACACCACTAACATCTGTGGCTGTGCCAATGCTCCCTATAACAAATAATACCAATATTGTTCATTTAATCTGTACAACGTGAATTTACAATGACTATAAAGAAAAAGAAATCTGCTTTTAATCTAAGAAACATAACAAAATGCTGTCTTAGCGTGAAAAAAAGTAAACAATATGTTCAAGTGTCTGGTTTTGTAGCATAGCATTTCAACATGAAAATAAAGGAAATACCTTAACATTGTAAAAATGAATCTCTTTTCCATAAGTAACAAATCCTACTCTGATTTCTGATTGTGTAGCGCCCAAATCTCTGGAAACAATAAATAAACCACATTAAATACAATGTTAATTGAATCTATAATTCATTCTATAATAAAGAAATTCTGATAGGCAGTCATTTACAGAATATTTACTTCAGAAAATAAATATGCTTCGGCTGCGTTATCACCCGTATTAACTTAACCTTTTACCAATCATTGCCAAAACAGACGTCACCAAATTAAAATATTTAAAATATAATTAACGACTGTTAAAAAAAATAAAACATCTGAATGTTTTAAAATATTCTCATGTGAAAAAAACCCTTAAAGCCACAGAACTTATCATGCATCTTGTAAACTTTACAGATTTCACAATTTTATTTATCATTCTTTATACATTGGATCACTATAAATACATACTTTGGTAGGTTAACAAGGATATCTTTCTTTAATCTCTCACAGATTAAATGAACCAATCCACTCTTCACTGAATTATACGACACATCTATCATAAATACGAAGCCAGGGGCATTCGGTAATACACTGTTCTGTAAACAAATACATGCAAAATATTAAATAATACATCTTCATTAATAATTCTCTCCTTTACCCACTCTTTACCATTATGATGTAATGCCTTGCAGTTGATTTCCAGCTACTGCTGGCAAACTCTTTAGTAGAACACCAGATATTTTATATGCTTAATGAACACAACATTCACAATGTTAAAATATTACTTGAAGTGCCATTTGTTTTAAAGAATCCTTAAAGTGATGAGATGCTTATGGTGTAAACTCAATGGCCTAATTATCATTCCTTCCACTTCTAAGGCCAGGGCTTCCATTAAGTTCCAAAATTTGGAAGTCAGAGACTGCAAAATTTGTGACATTGGAAGTCACATTATATAGGTAAAGAAGGAAAAGTGAATATATTTTGGAAGTCACAAGCCAAAATCAGAAGTAAATGACTCTCAAACTTTCACTTATGGAAGTCCTCTAAGGCATTAACACCATTACAAAATCTAGGTCAAACCTTCTGTAAATGACTAAACTTTACAACTCTTAAGTAGTAACTAACTTATATTAAAGTGTTACAAAGTGCTAAACAGGTTAACTTACTTTACAATAATCTTTTGTGGCAACAAATTCATAGGAACCCAGACACAATTCTGGTCTATCATAACTATCCACCCTTCTACCGGTGTGATCTAAATGGGCAAAATAGGCATCCGGAACTGAAAAACACAAGTATCAAACTGTTTAGCAAGACATAAATGAGCCGCGCCATGACAAAACCAACATAATGGGTTTGCATCCGCGCAGTCTGATCAGGATCCATGCTGTTTGCTATCAGTTTCTCTACTTGTAATAGAGTTGGTAAGCGAACAGCATGGATCCTGATCAGACTGTGCGGATGCTGGTCTGGATCCATGCTGGTCGCAAACGCACTATGTTGGTTTTGTTGTGACGCGGCTCAAATAAACTTCTTTGTGGGTACTCTACATGATCTTAAGAATAACTATAACAGTGATTAATCTAGAAATTCCTTACAATGCGTCGGATGACGCACATTTTTGAAAACAATGAGTCCTTTAGCAAAATCAATGAGTCATGTAGCAAAATAAATGCGTCTTAGCAGAAATTTTTTTTATAGCAGATCCTTGACATGATTTGCATGTTTTTATAACAAGCGATTAAGTAATTAAAGTGTATAAAAAAAGTTTGTTTTTTTTGGTACTAATATTAATTGCAGGCAAAACAATTTTTATTGGCTGCTCAAAAATCTTATTTGCATAATTTATATTTTCTTACTACTTATGTCTAATACTGTGCATTATCCATTTTAATTGTTCGTAATTTGCACAAAATGTCCCTATCACACTGTATACATACTGACGACTTTTATTGCTCCTTGTATGCCTCTGTGTAGAAAGCATACACAGACAGACCTTTTGATCATGAAAAAAAGTCATGCACAATGTTTCCCTGATTGGTTAATCACCCTGTCAAATATTCTGATGACGTAATAGATATCTTTTTTTTTTTTTACACTCTGCGTGAACTTGAGTGACCTTAGGGGAATTCAATTTACACACCTGTCAGATTATACTGTAACTTACAGCATTTCTTAAAATAGCAACACTTTTTTTTCAGTTACCGATATTTATTTAAAATATTAAGTAGATTAATGATTTTTTGTTTGCTTTATTGGATTAAATTTATGGTAGTAGAAATGCTTATCTGTGTGGAAAAAGGATAAGGTAAGTAGATAACTCGGAAAAATGCTATAATAGGGAAATGGATAAACTCAAGGATATGCGTAATTACAAGGGAATGGGTAACCTGTTGCTGTTGGTACCAGTTTTGTCTGGATGACTAAATAACATACAATATAAGTCTGGCACAGATTTTAGATGCAACCTTGGCCCTTTGCTGACAATTTTCCTGTGCCATTCTCATTTTTTAGCGCCTTAGCGCCAATGGCGCAGGCAGATCTCTGCATATTTCACCATTGTAGCGATTAGCTCTCATGCAAAATGGACGCTCTGATTGGCTAATGCCGATAATAGGCGGTTACCGATCACAGGGATTTAATGTTTCAAGCAAATGGGGGATTAGTCTTGCACAAGTAATCATCGGAAATCAAATTATTCAACTAAAGAAATTGAAAAATTATTCAACTGATGAAATTAAAGTAATCAAACAGTACATAGAAATCACTTATCGTGATATTTTGGATTATAATCCACCTGATTTGCATGCGTTAAATTGAACGCACATATTTTGAAACTGTGCGTCTTTTTCGATTTTTATGCGTATTTTACGCAAGACGCACATCTAGATTAATCACTGCTATAATCAAGTAAAAAGCCTACAGCTTGAAGAGGTTACATATTAACTGGACAAAGTAAAGTCCTTTTCTCTTCATCACCCCACCCCCAAATGAATTCTTCATACAAATGAAAATACTGTTTTAATCCCTTTATTCAAATAATGCTGGATAGAGCATAATCAACTATCCTTATGATAAACACCATGAGCCCTATATGAGGTCTATACAAACAAGTGTATAGCCAGACAAACTTGTATTTCTGTACAATCTGACAAGGTTCTATACTACTGGTTGCACAACATCATTTTGATATTTAAACCATGTAACATTCATTAACATTTTACATTGAAGGCAGTACAAGCCATCTGCACACATTACATGGGTATAAGGTATAAAATGTACACTCACCATCTGTCGCAGCACCACAGAAGACACACTGAAACCTCCGTCCACCATCTATAAACATCATATTAGGATTCATATATGCTTTACATCTTTTACATCTCACTGGACCTAACTCTCCAAGATTCACTATTGGTGGAGGATTCTGAAATAACAAAAGCAGTACTTGTTGTAAAATTAAATACTGAAGACAGTAAAATTGTTGTTACCAACTGAACAGAGCATTTGAAAATTCATGCAAACAGCAATGAAAATGTAACACAAATATTCCTTAAAAAGACAGTAGATGCTAAAATAATTCATAAAGAAACCAATTATAATCCAAATAGTCTATAAGGAAAGACTGCTAATAGACAAATATTATACATTTATATTGACCCACATTAATTCTCAACAACCTAAATTAAAGGAAGTGGGCAAGAAATGTCAAAATATTCATTTCAGTTAATATCTATGCCTATGCTCCCAACAATTTAATCTTTCCTATAGAAAGCAACTTTAATTCATAAAAAGAATACAAATATTTACCTCATCATCCTGTAGTTTGGCAAATGGTGAAATAGTTAAAGCAAATGGTATATGGCTGTTTTTGAGCATATCAGAAGTGCAGGGCACATTGTACATGGTGGAGCGTAGAAACCTTGGGTTACAGTTACCTGGAAACAGAAATGTACAAATATAAATTACCACATTTAATCATATTGTATAACTCATTATCTATAACAGTAGAACCAACCCTTTTTGGTATTCACCAAACAGTCAAATTCTACTTTTTTACTCATTGAGTTTCAAGTACCACAGATATGTAAATGTCATAGGGTTACATTCCAGCTTTTACTGGTTAAGGAAGACCCCTAAATGCCCTTCATTTGTTTTATAGGCACAGGTGAGACACATGTTCTTTGGAAGAACCATGGACTTTTCATAAGCCAGTTGGATTTATTCTTTGCATAAAAAATTCAAGAACAATAGAAAAATTCAAACTAACAATAGAATGTGATTCTATGTCAGCAATTACTATCAGGGACCATAAAAAAACTCTTGACAATAATAAAATCAAAGACGATTTTTCTTTGAAAATTGCACATATATCACAAATGAAACATAAATATGACTTCTTTCAGATACAGAAACGTATTTATGCAATCATGATAGTCATACCTCGGTTACAAGCCTGTCTCTGTTGATTATATTCAGAAAATAAGAAATATATTTAAGAAATAGGACTGAACATACCTTGATCTTGTGTTGTAAATTGTGTAGTAACTAATGGTGGAACACCACCTTTACTAGCTGTGTTAAACACTCCACTTCTATTTCTTTTATCATCTTCTATTACTTGAATCTGAAATTTTTAAGCATTAAATCTATGAAAACTTTCACCTGTAACCAAAATGTATATAATTCAAGGGAATCTTGTTTTATATTTCACATTAACTGTCTAGGAATACACTTTTTATTTTATAAAACATAACTTTCCTATTCTAGGAAATGTTCTAAAAAATTCTAGGAAACCCTCTTCTATGACTATGACCAGAATGTCTTCTTTCATATAGTAAAGTGGTGTTAACACAAATTATGAATTAAATCACAATTTTTTCCATAAAATATTTTCTTGCAATCAGAGCACAGATTGTCAATAACTTAGAAGTCATTAGCTGCAGTTTTGAAGATATCATTGAGTTAAACTAACAAGTGCATGGTGCATTTTCTACAAACAAATTATAAGAAACTTACAGGGCTTGGCATTTGGTCAGGATCCAGTTTCTTTTGAGGAGGTTGCTGCATTCCACCAGGTTGCATACCACCAGGTTGCATTCCACCAGGCGGCATACCTGGAGCTCCCGGTCGTAATGGTTGTGTTCCTGGGAACCCTTGATTAAACTGTGGCTGCGGGGCACCTCCAAACTGACCATGAGACATTTCCTGTGCCCCAGGGGCTTGATATCCGGGACCTACACCGGTCATTGGAGGGAACCCTGATGGTTGGTTGTAACCTTTAAATTGAAATAATTCATGTTACAACAGTTGAAAGCTTTCAAGTGAAATCTCCATCTTACATTACTTAAACTAACTTACTAACTGCTAATATTGAGTTTTATAAGCTATAGACTCCTATTGGTGTAAATCAATACTTATAATGTCATACTAGAAGAAAAATTTATTTGATGTCAAATAAATGTGCTTATCTTTATGAGGTATATTAAGTATATTTATATGTACCTGGACCAGGCATACTGATTGGTGGTCCTGGCTGAGTTTGCCCCATTGGAGATGGTCCACCAAAACCTTGTCCAAATGACCCTGGTGTACTGGATACTGGAGGCATGCCCATTGGTGGACGCTGCATACTACCACCTGGCGGTCCCATCCCTGGTCTAGGCTGACCCATACTAGTTTGAGGTGGTGGGAACCCTGATGGCTGCATTCCTTGAGGAGGTCCATACCCACTTGTTGCAGGCGTAGTGTAGCTGTCTGATGGCTGAGAAATGACATTTGAACCTCCCATACTATTTGGAGGTCCGCCTATATAACCTTGTGGTCCAGCCATACTGCTCGGGGGACCTCCCATATTACTTGTAGGCCCTCCCATACTACTTGGTGGACCTCGCATTCCACTTGGAGGTCCACCCATGCTGCTTGGAGGACCTCCCATCCCACCAGGAGGTCCTGCCATACTGCTTGGTGGACTTCCCATCCCACTAGGAGGTCCTGCCATACTACTTGGTGGACCTCCCATTCCACTTGCGGCTCCTGCCATACTGCTTGGTGGACCTCCCATTCCACTTGGAGGACCACCCATTCCACTTGGGGGTCCTGCCATGCTGCTTGAAGGACCTGGCATATAACTAGGTGTAGAACTTGCTGGTGGTCTTGCTCCCTATAAATACAAGCACAGCAGTTATGACAATGATATAAAATTAATAGGGATGGCAACGAATACCAAAATCAATACTCGAGTACTCGGTCATTTTTCCGATCGAGTACTCGGTTACTCGGATGATTGCCAGTGATCTTCAAAGATTATCACACAATATCAACACAATTAAAGGTCATTAAATATCATAAGAGGCTGGATGACATAAGCGACACAGTTGCGCGTGTCAAACTGTTGATGGCCTCGTTAAATTTATGATATAATTTTCGCACCTCTGCAAGGATGTTTTGATTGCATTTAATGGTTATTTATGAAGATACATGTACATCTCCGAATTTCTGAACTAATTGGATACACCAATCTTTCTAAATCGCAAAAAAATAGAAGATATATATTTTTCCGAGTAATCGAATATCAATTTTGTTAACCGATATTCTGACGTTCGATCGAGTACTCGGTTAACCGGTTACTCGATGCAATCCCTAAAAATTAAACATCAATGTTGACATATGTTTATGACTAAACTCAGACAAAAAGAATTGCCAAAGACATGTCTTTCTCTGACAGTAATAAACATATACTTTCCCAAAACAAATTTTAAGCATTTTTTTATGAAACTTTAATTTGTAAACTATCTTGTACAGGAATAGGCCCAACACAGAAACACTTTTGCATATTCAATTCTTTTTCTTTTTTCTTAACTTAAAGTGACATTATGCCCAACCAAGGGTATGAAGAGTGAACAAGTGAATGTCAAAATAAGTTTTCGTTTTGCAATAATTCCTTTAAATATAAAAATTTATTTCTCATTAACAATAAACAATGCATCGATTCAAACAATTTTTGTAAATATCCACTAGAATTTACCTGTAACATAAAAAGAGTGGGGCAGTCTTTTTATATTTTAAGCAGATTTAAATTTTGTCCTAACATTTTTCAGTATGAATTGTCAGTCAATCTTTTGAAATATATAGTCAGTGCAGCTTAACTTGACTATGAAAATATGAGCATAATGTCACTTTAAATACTTAATCTTCATTATGATTTGAAAAAGAAAATTACCATTTGTGGTTGACCTCTTGGTGGTTGCCCAGAAATACTGAGGTTACTCATTTGATTGTTCATCTGGAAAGTAAAATGCAACTTTGGTTACAGAATTGTGACAGAACTGCTCTACTCCACCTGTTTATACTTTACTTTAAAAAAATTACAGCATAAATCTATCATTCAGTTATGCAAAATTTACTCTTAGACTCGTACAACATGTTCAAAGTATTATTTTGTTATTCAACTTGTTTGTGTGAAGTTTCAGGCAAATATCTTTAGTGGTTGGTAAGAAAGGATGTTGTACAAAAAGTTGCATGTAAGACTTTAAGCACTGTATAACACCAACACATTGCACTGGTGAGAGGAATAGAGTTTTTCTTAAATGAAGGGTTAAAATTGGTTAATAAACACAAGTGGATCATGACAATAAAGCAGCTAAAATTGAATAAAAGGAAAGGAGCAATAAATTTACCTGATTTGGGGCTTGACCTGGGGACATTAAAGGGCCTGGGCCTCTCTGTCCACCCATCTGTCCTTGAGGCATAGGGCCAGGCCCTCTTGCTCCTCCCATTTGTCCAGGATGGGGTGGTCCCTGACCAGGTGCCATCTGAGGTCCAGGGCCTCTTGGCCCACCCATCTGTCCCGGTGGTGCTGCACCAGATGTAGGCATTGGCCCAGGCATACCTGGTCTAAAATGAGTAGAAAGAAAGATAATAAATGGTAGTAATATTGTGAAATATTCCAGTATAAATTTCTAAACCATACATTGTTCATTTAGTTGCTATTTTTTGCTTCTTTGAGTTATATCATACACAAAGGTATAAGATTGTGGACGAAAAAAACAATCTATTAATTTTGACTCTGTTAAATTGTTGGTGCAATAAATACATATGAACATATAGTAAGAAACTAAGGTCTGTAACTGTAATGCAGACAGTGTTTGGACCTGGACCATGAACTAAATACTTAGCAATCTTTTTAAGAACACCTTTTTGGCCTTATTTCAGACAGAACTATTATGCTCAAACATTCCCTACCTTTGAGCCCCATATGCCAAGTCACCTTGGGGGCCAGCATATCCTCCTGGTCCATTTTGTACAGGTTTTGATTGACCTCCATAATGGCCAGGCCCTGATAATATAAAAACAATTTTAGTATTATACGTGAGATTACAGTTCCTGTCAAATTCATACTTATAGCTAAAATTTCACTGCAATATTTTGCTTATTTGCTGTCTACAAAATAAACATTCTGAACTTGCTCAGCATTCGGACCAGTTATTTTCTAGACCTTGCTTGCCAAACACCAGATTTATTGCCTTCATTATTTAATCTAATTTTGATGCAAAGTAGGAAAATTAATAGGAGTGTTGTTTCATGCTCTTTTTCTGGCAGCCGCATACTTAAAACTGACATACATGTAGATCCTTCACTTGTAATAAAAGTCTTTACTACACAGTATTTTGAGGCATGTGTGTACCATTTATTTACAGTCACAACCAGAATTAATTACAATGTAATAAAAAAACTCACTATCTTCTATCATATAAGACAACAGATTTACTTGTCAGTGCAATCTGGAAAATACTGTATTAGTCATTTAGTGACCATTTATTGATAGTAACCTCAACTATTTACAGAACATAAGCTATATTCTTGAAAACATTCAATTTTCTTTTTAAGAGGATGCATGCTTATAATTTTTAGAAGCTATTGGATGAAAATATAAAACATATAGAGCTAAGTCATTTTGTAAGAGTACCTTGCATTGGCTGTCCATTATACATATTTGGACCAGATCCAGGTGGACCTGAAGATGGTGGACCATATCCAGTAGACACAGGTGCTGAATAACCACCTGGTGGCCCCTGGCCATACTGTCCCGGAAACTGGGGATTCATCACAATTGATCACGCTACAATTATAATAGTCAAAATATCAATCACAGCTTTTATGTTAAAAAGTTACATATACCAAGAATTAATGGTGATATTATAAATATAAAGCAATAAGATGGTGTGAATCATCATATTCATCTTGGTATAGAAATTTACTTATTTACATAAAATACAGTGGCATAGCTACTATTTGGCCATGTAGGCCCTGGCCTACAAGTTGGTCAAGAAATAGACATTTTCAAAAGTCCCAAAAATACATTAAAAACAGACGGATCTAGGTTGGTAGTGGGTTCAAGCTGTATGGTCGAATCAAGTGTGTTTATGTTTATGCCTGATTTACTGTCCTCAGTAAATTTTGCAGCTAGAACCTTATTCATAGTTTAAAATTATTGTTTTAATGATTTTCCTTCAAAATACTTCAGAATGTGCATTTTGCTCTATATAATCTGAACTTGTTTTCGGCTTCTGGAGGCTAAGCCCACACACCCCCTTTAATGGACCTACAAGCAGGGCTTCCACTAAGTTCCAAAATTTGGAAGTCAGACACTGCAAAATCTCTGATATTGGAAGTCACATTATATAGGTAAAGAAGGAAAAGTATTAGATTTTGGAAGTCACAAGCCAAAATCAGGGAGTAAATGACTCCCAAACTTCCATAAGTGGAAGCCCTGTACAAGTTGTAAAAAGCTGGCTATGCACTTAAAAGAAAAATCCTGTAGAAACAGGCTTGCCCCTGACAGGGGTTTGAACCTACACAACCAGTAACCCTTAAATTAATGGTTCGACAAGGGGAGCGGTGGCCTAGTGGTTAAGGTGTCTGCCTCTGAACCCAGAGATCTTGGGTTCGAGAACTCTGTATTTCCAATGTAACAGTTTGACAGCGAGTCTGTAAAGTCTCAGCCAAAACTTTTGTTCTGAATAACTTAGCATTACTGTCAGTTAAATATAGATAGTAAAGTATTATAGGTCTGTTAACATTTTCTAAATGACATTTTAACAAGAAATAAAATTCACTTTGAAGACTGGCATGTGGTCGAACATTCCATGTACGAAAATTACAACAAATATTCTTCTTTGACGAACGAGTTAAACATTTTACCTGTTGAAACGTTGTCACAATTCACAATATTAAACTAAAAATGCAGATACGATCCAAATTATTAGATAAATAGATAAACACAAACAAATGATGTTTTAACAAGTTGACAACAACCGGTCAAACCGGGTCTTCTTAAATTGCATTACTAAGGTTACACTATAAATGAAATTACCACACTGCTTCTTACCATTAAATACTGATTTCGTTGGAAATATCGGTCTTAAAATAATTGTGATATAAATGATAACAACACACAAACTTTGACACTTCACGATTACACGAACTAGATGCCACGTCCTGGTATTAAGCTTCCGCTAACGCATGCGCACATCATGCCACGTAAACATGAAGAGGGGCGGTAAAAAAGTTGCGCTCAAAACCTGGTACATGCCATAATTATTATTATCATATGGTAGCGATAAACGATTTATACAATAACTAAAAACAATTCTTGCGATTGTTTTTTTTCTTATTTTTTTTTGATGGCGATATATTTTACAGTATTGGGTAAACAAGATTTAGTTATTATTTGTATCAATCACGGATTTATATTACATATTATATTGTAATATAAATCCATGGTATCAATTCAATGATGTTCAAGTTAATATGAAAAAGGCAAAGCCTCAAAGCGAGCTCGATGTACTTTTTACGTGAAATAGTATGAAATAATCGCTCATTTTTATTTCAAATGCAGTGACAAATGCGCGTGACGTCACACGTACTGTGTTAAATATGGCTCCTCCCCTGTCGTGAAATGAATAACCAGTTTTGAAAACGTTGATCAAACTTTGTTTATTTTATTTCACTCTATATTTTTTCAAGCGAAATAAAGATTATTTAAAGTGAAATAAATGTAAAACTTAAAACGTTTGCGACATTAAAATAGCGTACTTGATTTGTTTGTTTTGCACGTGCTGTTTGGCGCTACATTGTGACGTCACGTAAACAATACTTTAAACGTCTGTACAGCGTTAACGACTGAATAAAAGATATTGGTGTTCGGATTCATTTTCTTAGTTAGACCATTTTCTTTCATTCTAGATAGTTTTCACAACAAAATTCGACAAAAAAATGTTTTTATTTATCAGATTTCAAACAAAATGGCGCCTTCGATTTTCATTTTATCATTCGATATTTTATACACAGCTTCCGTTATTCTGGTTCCCTGTCCAATTATGGTTCCCATAGACGTGCGCGGGTGACCAGTCTACACATCCGTTTTCAGTCAGAATTCCTCAGTTTTTATCGTTATCTTTAAATTCGAAAGGTTGCGATGTGTCCAATTCGGTCCTTTGGACGAAAGTTTTCAAAACCATCACTTAACAGGTACTCGCGTTACCGTAAAGCTCGCTTTGCGAGCAGGCCCTTCGGGCCAGGGGATGCAGTGTCGCATCAATCAATTATAGCGAGCTCGACGAGCTATTTGTTAAGCTGTTTACCTACGTTGTCATGTACATGTATTTATTGTGTATATCCTAACCGAAATATAGATTTTTCTATTTGCTAGCAAATTTTAACAGGTTGGATTGTGGTTTCAGTGTCTTTCAAACAGTTTATAAGCACAGGTAAACGTTGCGTGGCCATGACTTACACTAAACCCCCGTTCCCCCTCTACAACCCAAAACCCTAAAAAAAAAATTATGAAAAAAAAAAATTTTTATGACTTAAATATTATAAAGGTATTTTACTCTACTTTCATTTTGCATAGAAATATCACTAGCATCTCAATTATCAGCGCATATATTCATCAATTTTTCACCAATCTTAACAATCTTGGTATCAAATCTTAGATAAATAAATACTCTTTAAGAAAACAACAATGACACCTTCGCTGATTATACGTAGCAAGAAATATCCAAGCCCAAACTGTCAACAAATGAA
The DNA here is from genome assembly GCF_026571515.1 of Ruditapes philippinarum. Lineage (NCBI taxonomy): Eukaryota > Metazoa > Mollusca > Bivalvia > Venerida > Veneridae > Ruditapes > Ruditapes philippinarum. The sequence continues at coordinate 20,755 of NW_026865053.1, forward strand.
ACTCGGAAGAGATCTGATTGCACCGTTTCAGTAAAACTCTCACGAGTAAAACACACTAAATTCACCGTGAAAGAATATTTCTTTGTATTGCGTATTTAAATATGATAAAATTAAGTTATTATTTATAATAATTGTTCAATCAAAGCATCATATGAAACTATAACGCACCTTTTTTCCTATATGTCAAATTCTAATTCCAAAATGAAAGTAAATTGGCACAGCAGAGTTGTTTCCCTTTAAGTATTTTCATTGGTCCGAGGTTTTCCTGTGACCAATGAAAATACTCCATTTGAAAACAATCTGCAGGCCCATTTTACTTTCATTTTGGAATTAGAATTTGACATATAGGAAAAAAGGTGCGTTATAGTTTCATATGATGCTTTGATTGAACAATTATTATAAATAATAACTTAATTTTATCATATTTAAATACGCAATACAAAGAAATATTCTTTCACGGTGAATTTAGTGTGTTTTACTCGTGAGAGTTTTACTGAAACGGTGCAATCAGATCTCTTCCGAGTTTCATTTGTTGACAGTTTGGGCTTGGATATTTCTTGCTACGTATAATCAGCGAAGGTGTCATTGTTGTTTTCTTAAAGAGTATTTATTTATCTAAGATTTGAGACCAAGATTGTTAAGATTGGTGAAAAATTGATGAATATATGCGCTGATAATTGAGATGCTAGTGATATTTCTATGCAAAATGCAAGTAGAGTAAAATACCTTTATAATATTTAAGTCATAAAAATTTTTTTTTTTCATAATTTTTTTTTAGGGTTTTGGGTTGTAGAGGGGGAACGGGGGTTTAGTGTAAGTCATGGCCACGCAACGTTTACCTGTGTTTATAAGGACAACTTGTGGGACATCATCATTATACCATACGTAATTAAATCAAAATTTCACCAGGGTCTTTAAAATAGAATCAATTTTATTTGAAAGACCCTGATTTCATATTTGGATATTGACCACCGCGTATATCCAGTAACGCCGGAATGTGAAAATAACGCACGATTCGTGCAATAAGTAACACAGAATTGTGCAATAAAATGCGGATAACTGACAGGATTTCCAACGCGGTAAGTAAACTGGCCAATATATTTTTTATTTAACCGAACTGAAAAAAATGAATAGCTGCATACGGCTGCAAAGACATTACTCTTTATCCCTCATCAAGATTATTTCCACGAAATTGTTTACTTTTCAAGATCATTCGTGAAAATGATGACTTGACTATCGTTTTGAGCGAGATTTTGGCTTTTTGTCGACTCTTATAAGTACAACAATGCATATTATACGGTATAATTTCGATTTTAGGTAGGCAAGTGACATTTACTAAAATTCTGGTGATATAGAAAATTGAAGTAAGCTGATGAAATGGGATTTAAGTCGTTTTTATGAGGTAACGCCGATGTACGTGAATAGTGCTTCGCGGTAACGCCAGAAAATGTGATTTTTTTTCCATATATGGTACTGAACTGTTATACATGTTTAACGCCATTAATCGGCGAGTATCAGCACTTTTCAAATATATTTTTGTGGGGAAACTTTAATTTATTTTGTACAGAATTTATTTTAGTTTAATTGCGTAGAACAAAGACACAGTCTCGAATTCGTCTCTGAAACCACAGAGCTATAAGGTTCCTAATATAAGTCTTTGTTGAAGTGAGTACGAAGATTGAGAACGTAGTTATGAAAATGGGCTTTGTTAAATTATAGAAGTTTTCATGTTCTCACTCTTAATTAATTATTAACATGAAGAAGTCCACTTTTAGACCTTCATGGCATGGATAGATGTAATCTTCCACAAACACATCTCTAGTAGCTCTCCATATACTAGTACATGTACATTGAGTAAGTAACCGAAATATATTCAACCTATCTTTAGCCTATATCACCCTTTACCTGGTAAATTTATGAAATGGTTTTACACAGCTGTGAATTTGGAACAGTTCATTGAAAGTCTGAGAGATTGCTATTAGAAATTTAATGTTTTTGGACAAATGAGATACATGAGTGAGCAAATGGTCACTAGTATGGATGTGACCTGGCTCTGTACTGGTGGCCTCTTTTAGGGTCATTAGTCCTGTTAGTTTTGTAAACGTCTAGAGTAATACCTAGCATAAACTCCTACGGTAGATCCCATACAAGTTAACATATAATAAGAAACCCTAAGAGTAGCCCAAAGGTTATAATTTATCTAACTTTAGCAAAGGACAATATGGTTATGCTTTCACAAGTTTTAGGCATTATAGTTTCTAAGTAAAATATCTTTTTGAATACAAGTTACTTCCTTATATTAGAGAAAAAAAAAAATAAATGCACAGAAGTTCACCAGGCAAATTGCTACAGCCAAATATTTGTTTTGGTTGGGTTTCACATCACGCCAACACAATAAAGGACATATGGAGACTTTCAAGCTTTACTGGTGCATTATTTCAGGCATAAAATATACAGACACTTCTTCTCTTGATTGTTTTCTATTATTTTTATATTCAATTTATTTGCAAACTAAGTTTATTGTTCTTATTTTCTAACAAGATCAGACGTGGGCAGCATGTTCACAAATAATAATTTTATTTCAGGAAACAATTGTCAAATTGTACTAAGTTACAATATGCAATCAAAATGTTGAAAGTTTGTCAAGATCTAATTATCATATATTTCTTAATAAGTTACGAAGAAAATACATTGACTATAGGTCGCAAATAACTTGATAATATTCGCCGATAAAAGGCGTTAAACCTGTGTAATAATTCGGTTTATCACACACCCGTGCCGATTTTACGACTCCGTAAATATGGTATTGCACGGCCGTGCATATATTTTGACGTGACGTCATTAGCGTTATACTATATGAATCTTACACCAGCTGCCGGTACAGAACGGAATATCTAGCTCGAGGGTGAATGTTTACGGCGGTAACGAGGCTCTGCCGAGTTTCCGCTAAACAGTTACCCGAGAGCTAGATATTCCCGTCTGTACCGACAGCCGGTGTTTGATTCTTTTTCTTGCATATTACATATCAATTATTTTCAGAACAGAAATTACGAAAACTGATATTCTAATTACGCACTTTTTTCTTATAGTAGCGTATGAACATACAACTTCATTCATAAGGAAAAATGACGTCATCCTAAGAACGCGATTCATTCATAAAAGGCGCGCGTCAATGACGTCATTTAACGCACGCGACTTGTCTTACATGGGGGCAAACTCCTCACAGTGATTACCTCCCTTGGCAGAATTGTAATCGGATTTAGCTCAATACAGAATTGGAGCAGTACCTCCAGACGCTTGCAGAAATCATGATCACAAAATAGACAAATATCGTTTTTTTCGCCGAATTTTACATTTTTCCTTGATTATCGTACTTGATTCGGTGTGAAAAGATGAATTAGACCTGTTAAAGTTCATTCCGTTGGGTAAAAAGACAAGATTTTAGCATTTTATCATTCAAGCGCCTTGTCCGGTATATACCGGAATACGGTATTTAGTGTGGTGCTCCAATCCTTTTTTTAGTCACAGCCATTGTAATCACTGCCTTCAAAGACGTCACATGATGATGAAAGTCACATGACGTAACGTCGAAATTCAAATGTAAATATCGACCGTTACAAAGAAAATCTAACGTTATTTTTCTCTTTCTGTTTTATTTTTAACTTTTAGTGCCTACGTTCGACATGGTTTATCAAAAAATAATCGAAAGTATACAAAATAACGAAAAATAAATTCAAAAGCTAAAAAATATAAAATATCAAAATATCGTCTCGGTAGAAAATAATCTCATAATTTTTAAAATTATTTCTAAATATTCATATTATTTATTTATTTATTCATAAACATTGTTAAATAAATGAGAGAAAACTTATCTGATAGATAAAAGCAGTAGATAAAACAATTTTTGAAAAAATATAGTATATCAGAAATTCTGATATATCGGGACCTTGGTGGCAGAGATCTACGCCGAAGAATTAAGGGGAGATCACTGTGTGGAGATTGACATGGGGGGTGTAAGACAGAGTTTTCTAGCACCGGTGAAAACGGTAGATAATCCTGTCTGATATGCAAGAAAATTATAGTGTACAGACGCGCTAAATGTTAGTGTTATACTATAGGGGCGTCAATGAAAAATGACTCTTATTTCACTTTCAACTGTCTTTATTTTGGGTATGTGATAAATAGAATATTAAATTCGTGTAAGTTCATTACATCGCCAGAGGCTCGCATAATATAATTTTATTCAACTCGTGCAATAAATTCAATATTGAACTTACACTCATTCAATATCCTCTATTTATCACACACCCGTGCCGATTTTGCGACTCCGTAAATATGGTATTGCACGACCGTGCATATATTTTGACGTGACGTCATTAGCGTTATGCAAACATAGTGTAAAGTTAGCGTTATACTATAGGCGCGTCAATGAAAAATGACTCTTATTTCACTTTAAACGGTCTTTATTTTTGGTATGTGATAAATAGAATATTAAATTCGTGTAAGTTCATTACTGAATTTATTGCACTCGTTGAATAAAATAATATTATGCTCGCCAGAGGCTCGCATAATATAACTTTATTCAACTCGTGCAATAAATTTAGTATTGAACTTACACTCATTCAATATCCTCTGTACCATATAAGAAAAAAATCTCATTTTCCGGCGTTACCGCGAAGCACAATTCACGTACATCGGCGTTACCTAACAAAAACGGCTTGAATCACATTTTATCAGTTTATTTTCAATTTTCTATCACCAGAAGTTATGTTTATGTCTTTGCCTACCGAAAATCGAAATTATACGGTATAAGTAATAGAAAGGGCATCGAAACACGAGGCTATCTGATTTGTACGAGGGGGCATAGCCCCCGAGTATTAATCAGATTGCCGAGTGTTTTGATGTTTTTTCTCTTTTGTATCATATTCAAACATAAAAACACGTTCCCTGTTGTTACAGTATGAAACCCTAGAAAAAGTAACCAATGAACGAGCATCTGAATATGATATTTCTGTCGCATTCCCTTTCTCTGCCGTCACAATAAGTAAACCACAGTAAAAAAAAAGCCAATCTGGAGTGCGGGTAACTGATACCTGCACACTAGTTACTGCACTGTGCATGTATATTATACGATTTAACTCACAGAAAGGTCACCAAACTATGATACAATATGCATTGTTGTACTTATAAGACGACAAAAAGCCAAAATCTCGCTCCAAACGGTGGTCAAGCCATCATTTTCACGAATGATCTTGAACGTGGAAATAATCTTGAGTTCGCAACCGTATACGGCTATTGATTTTTTTTCAGTTCGGTTAAATAAAAAAATATTGGCCAGTTTTCTTACCGCGTTGAAAATCCTGTTTATTGCACAATTCTGCGTTACTTATTGCACGAATCATGCGTTATTTTCACATTCCGGCGTTGACGGTGTTGACGGTAAAGGTAATTCACACTTGAATTATTCAACATGCCGATCGATGTTGTCATTATACTAGTGTTCTTTTATTCTACTATCTAAATTAAAGGAACTCCACAGAGGACCTAAAAACCTAAAAATATTTTTAAAAAATCTTACATAGGCACTTAAAACCGAATTAAGATATGCAAAATATAATACAGGAATCTTATATTACAAACAGAATCAAAACTAAAAACGTATTAGTGTACCATTTTTAGCCCGATTTGAGATATATAACAGAGTTGAAAAGTTTTTCTTCTTCTGTAATGTTGACACAATTAATTACATGTATTACAGTTCTACATCAAATGGTATACATAAACCTCGAAATAAATAAGCCAAGGTCATTTTAAAGTCAAGGTCAAACTCTAGGTTTTCAGCAAGTCGGGTTTTCCATGTACAAATAAAATCCGTTAATGAATGAAAAAAATATCACATATCAATGCTGAAAAATTCAACATGTCGATTTTGCCATAAGTCTCCTTTTGTCCAAGTACGAATTAAGTATGTTATTAAATGAAAAATGAAAAAGTGGTGATAATTTAAGCAAACTGCAATAATTTGAGCTGGACGATCAAAGTCAATTTATTCAACATTTCGGTTTTGTCATAAGTTATGTTTGTCAAGGTATGGATCGAATCTGTAAATAAGTAACTATGTTAGAACAGTTTATGCACATTTCAATAACTTGAGCCTGACATTAGTTCTGTTATTTTAAGGTGATTTCTATATTTCAATTATTCAACATACAAGCATCGGTTTTATCATAAAGGTGTTTTGTCCAAGTATGAATCAAATATGTGAATAATTAGATAACAAATTTTTGATAATTCCAACAAAATTCAATAATTTGGCCTTGACGATCAAGGTCATTTAAATGTCATACTTTAATTAGACAGCATGTTGGTTTTCTTATAATTGTTGTTTTGCTCAAGTATCAATTAAATTCAAGTCTTAAAACAAAGTCAAAACCAATTTTAGCAATTTAAGTCAGTAATTTGACCTTGAATGTCCAGGTCAAATGAAGGTCCAGGTCAAATCTACTTAAAATCCTTAGGGTATAGTCTAAAGTGTAGTTATGCGCAAATGATCCATTAATAACAAATAAAGCTAATTGTAGAAAATTTGAATTACATGTATATTCAATAATTTGACCTTCAAGATAAAAAACAACATTTGGTAAATGTCAAATTTGGTCCTCTGGAAAGTTTTGTTCTCAAGGTTTTTGTGTCCAAGTATGATGGCAGTTGATTCACAAACAACAAAGTTATTGCCAGTTTTAGCACAAACTAGCAAACTACAATAACAAGGCCCCGTGTTCACAAAGAAAAGATCAGGATCAGGATCAAATGATCCTAATTTTATTTTCATTGTTTTATAAAACTAAAACTGATTGCATCATGCTAGAATTAAATGGTACATATTCGAAATATAAATAATTGCTTATTTGCAAAGAAACCAACCTACTTTGGGATAAAATCAACAAATAACAAAACAAATACAAAAATAATCAGATCAAAATGAGGATCAATTTTAGGATCAAGATCAAAATTTGGATCAACTGTAAAATGCCCATATCTTGTAAAAATAACAATAAATTTATTCTAAAATTTCATAAACATGCTATTTCAAGTCCAGTTTTATCAAGTTAATACTGAATATTTAATCTATGAGGATAAATAATGGAGAATATTTGAGTTTTTAAATTTGATCCTGATCCTTAAATCTTTGTGAACACGGGGCCAGGCGTTCATGGTAAAGGTGATGTATAAAACAATGTCAAATTACGATGGATTTTCTTGAAGGCAAAAAATGACGAAAATATGAATATTCTTAGCACTCGACGATAATTATTATTTTGACAAGAAATGGCCAAAACTGAACTGTAAGATGAAATTCAAGTCTTTAGTTCTGCCACTTTTACACTAAATATTTTGATACTCAAGTTACGGACAGTTTCATAATCAAAGCACAGAAGGCGCTGAATTTGTTTGGGTCTCAGAATGTCAGAAAGGTGAAGGTTGTGAGATTATAAACTAATTTGTTTTTGTATAGTGCCACCAGTGCTTTCCAGCGTTTTAATTGTAGTTAATTGACTTTAAGACTTATTGCAACACTGATATTCAATTCAATGTTTATTTGACTTAAACAATTTGAAAAAAAAAGAGTTGCCTTCCTGGATTTGAACTCCAGACCCCTCGGCCACGGTGAAATTATATGTAAAAGGCCTGAAGAAAACCATATTATTCTAAATTAGGGTAACCCTTATTATTTCGACGCTAACTGTTGTTTAACACAGATGTTAATAATCATGGAGTTTATTATAAGCATGTATATCTATAAAGGATAAAACAATATTAGAAATCTTCGACCATTCGGGAATTATTTTGCTTGAAAATTAATGCGCCTGTCATTTGACCATCTTTACGCAGTGATCTCCCCTGAATTTTTTCGACGTTAGTGTACATATAAAGGGAAGTAACCGCTTCAAAAAAGCGGCCTACTTTCGGCATTTGCAATTAACAGCATCAGACTCTGAAATTTCGCTACCATTATTTGTTTGGTCTGACGACCCAAACAAATAAAAAACTATTACAATAAGCTATGAAAAAAATGCCATATTGTTTCCAATTTTACGTGTCGTCTGCTAGAGAGATGTCATACCTGTAAAAAAAATGGAATAGTACATGTACATGTCGGAGGAAAAATACAATGTCGCCGTACGTAATAAAAAACACATAAATTGTATCTAAAATGAGTTATGTAATACTTTTATTGTCTGTATACAACAT